>NW_021632313.1:0-38623 GCF_004799145.2 Neltuma alba | reverse complement strand
AAATAAGATGAAGAAATGCTAATAATAAATAAATGATGAAAGATGATGTGATATGAGGAAAGATAAAGAGATAATAAAATTAATTAGGGCAAAATTAGTAAGAACACATAATGTTTAGACACCCCTGAACATATGATCTTATAAAATGACCAAACCAATTCAAATTTTGGGAGGAGTAGTATATCTTGAACTTAATTTAATATATTATTAAGTAAAATATACTGACTTAAATTACATAAACCTTCCTTCTATTTTGAAAATGTATATAAATTTTCCTTCAAATTAAAATCTATGTTTCGAAAACCTTCCTTATATTTTTAAGATTCAATTTTCATCCATCCAACTATTAGTTGATCATTAAGTTTGACTTTTAAATTTTTATTTTGACCAAAATATCCTTTTCTAAATAAATGTTATTTAAACATTTATATCTATAAAAAATAATTTTTGATACAACAAAAAAATAATTTTAATACATATATTTTCAAAATTTTTAATATGTTATCAAATTTTTAATTTCAATTTTATTATAGAATTATATAATTTTAGTTCCTCATGAAATGTTGAAACTTAAGTTTTTTTAAATAACTAAAAAATATTTCGAATGCTTATTTTTTTTATCAATTATGTGAGTTTGGAAACTTATATAAATCATTTAAATTTATGCTTGCATTAACTAAATTACTTAATTTTTTGGCCTTATACGATAAAAATATTAAACAAACAATAATTTTTAAAAATAAAAAAAATTAAGATCAAGAGAGAAAATCTTAAATTTTTTGATATAGTTTTAATGAAGATTTTGGGATTTAGTATTATGAAGAGTAATTTAACACATAGAAAATATTTCAATATAAATTTGAATTAAAAAAACATCTTTTTGAAATATTCTTAATAGAATTAGCAATTTAGATTTAAGTATCGAGATGTAATCAAGTTTTTGATGCACATATAATAAATATCCCAACAAATGCTTTCGATTCTTTTTTACCGGGCTTCTCTGGATGAAGTCTTTATTAAACATTGTACATTCTAGTCTAATAATACCATATGGAGGGACGCTACAGACCATATTCCAAGAGGCCATGTATGGACCTGGAAGTGGACATTTTGCGGTAGGGTGCTAAAGGATGAGCAAGGAAGATGGATCACTGGTTTCAATTGTAAACTATTGTAGTGCATCCTCATTATACAGAGGTAATTAATTTGTACGATAGGGGTTGTGATGTTAATCACCCTATAAAAATATTATGCAGAATACCATATTTATTATCAATATAGATTGCATGTTTTAGTTAGCCTATAATTAGCGGACTACTTAGTCCAAGGTTTTTACGGCTGGATTAGAAGATGGATCTTGATAAGAGGAGTAGCTTTTGTATTGTTATTTTTGCCAGTGATGTTATCCTATTTATATTTTTAAAAAAAAGGAATACAAGCCACTTATTAAAAATACACCCATATAAACTTCACGGTAAATTTTTTCTTTTTTTAGCACAAAACTTCGGTTAAGTTAACTAGTTTCGTTATATCCAATTTCCAATCACCTTGTGCCGTCCGTATTAGTTTTTCCCATCACCAGTTAATCTCAAATCCACTGTTAAACCACCGTTAGTCTCGAAAAAGTAGATATTTTTTTAAAACAATAAAAGACATGATCTATTGAGGTCGTAATCGGCTGGAGAACTGACGGTAGCGTGATCGGCGAAGGGAACCGACGGTCAAGGGTGCAAAAAGGGAAGTGGAAGAGAAGGATAGGGATTTTCAATGACCCAGATGATCAATTTCTTCCGTGGTTTGTGGGTAAGCAATTTGAGTGATACTGGGAAAAAATTCTACTTTTCTGGGATTGATAAGGGCCTTAAAAAGGCAGGAGGATGCGGTCAAAAGAAGGAATTTTCAGTTTTTTTGAGAGAAACTCCTTACTGGACTACAAAAATAAATTATCAAATTTGAGGATCGATAATTTAATGCGCAATCAGGACTACAAGGATAAATTATCAAATTTGAGGATCAATAATTTAATGCGCAATCAGGATATCGAGAAAAGAGAAAGTGATTGAAGATAGAAAGATTATTGGCATCAACCTTCAAAGCATAATCACCAGTACCAATACGAAGCTTCACAATGGACTTCATGGATCAATTTACCAACTTGCCGAAGTCAAATGGGCATTTCTAAACCCTTTCTTTTATAGTTTATGAATATTGATGCATTACATGGTTTACATGTACTAAGAGACAAAAATGATATAGGGGGAGAGATTAGTCCTCACACCGGAGCTATGTCCTTTAAACTTTTTGCTGATGTTAAATAGGGAGAGAGATAGGCATGAAAAATATGTTGCATCTAATTTGATTTCATATCATCCATATTTTTTCACAAAGGATTTGCCATCATCAAAAAGGAGGAGAATGTTAGATATGTTTAGGTTTGATGATGTCAAATAATAGAGCAAAAAGTTTGCATAAATTATTTACCTCATATTTTGACTAACTATCATACTTAATATCTTGTGTAGTTTCCTCAAGAAAAGAAAGGAGTTATTATGTTGAACTTTAAGTTGTGAGAATGATCAAGAGGAATAAGAAGAAGAGAGATTGAGAAAAGAAGAACTTGCAAGAGCAAATGGAAATATCAAGATTCAAGTTCATAGATTTGATGTTAAAGGTTGCTATGCTCAATCAGAAGTTTGAATGGCTCAATCGGAAGTTAAAATGTACAACTAGGAAGTTATACCATGATATATTGAGTCACCATTCATATAAACATTGAAAATAAGCTTCAGAGGTGATTTTCATGGGCCTTTATTGATCACTTGATCGATCATCCACTTATCAAACACATACTCTGTTATACTCTGTTCTTCATTCAGCGCTGGCATAGGTTCGGTATTTCTCTAATATCTCTTAAACTACAAATCTGTTTGAGGTGAAACTTAATTCATAGGAAACTAGACTCAGAGCATAGTTCATGGACACTAAAATCAACTTCAAAGACTTTCATATGAGGGAGATATGCTATTCAAAACATTGTAGTAAGGATTAACACCTTGATTCCAACCTTCAGTCACTCTGATGAAGATAACTTTGTAACTACAATGAATTTTGGGGTGATTCTTATTAAGTTAGAAAGTAGACTCAAAGGGATTTCTGGGGATAGGTCATTTACAAAATTTGGAGTTGAATTGGAAGATTTATGATCACTCAAAGTTGACCTTCATTTTGCTTGAATCAGAATTGGAATTTATTGAGGCAAAGACCAGAAGTTCTACATTGATTGATTAAGCTCTCGAGCAACATGCTACTCAAACATGTTATTGAGTAAAAGCACTAGAAGAAATGAGAAAATAAAAAGCCATTATCAGATGTTACTCAAGCCTGATCAAGCAACTACATACTCGATCACTTTATCGAGTTCCTGGTACTATCTCTTTGATTCTTCTCTTTTTTCTTCATATGCATTATTAAGGTTTTATCAATAACCTGTTGGATAAATAGTTTTCGGATAATGTTATGAATAAATGTATTTATCTATAAACAAGGCTAATGTTATAGATAAATGATTTATCGATGAGAAGACTGATAAATGGTAATACGCTCTACTCACTCTATGTTTTGCCTTACTCACCATTTATTGATTACTTTATTGATCAGATATTTATCAATAACCTGATCAAACATTGTTTAATAACCCTCTCAGTTTGTTTCTATTCAAGGTTGTTATTTGGTTGTTTTATCGATTACTTGATCGATCAGTGATTTATCATTCAAATGATCGATCATCACTGAGTTACTTGTTAAGCTATATTTTTTGATCACCTGATCGATAGTCTAATTATCGATGAATTGATTGATCACCCAATCTTCTAAAACTTTTGTTTTCACATAACGATCAAGGTTTTTCCTAGTATTTCTGAAATAAGTTTTCAATGATATTTTAATCACATTATCAATAATATGTCAATCACCACAGTTCATGTTTGCCTTGTTTTTCATATAACGTGATCGATAAATCAGTTCTTTGACTATACAAGATTAAACCTCTTTATCAAGTGATCGATTACTTAGTCGATCACCTATTCGATTAACCCATATAGCCTGTGTTTTCACTGAATATACTTTTACTTATTGTTTATCGATAACGTTATCCATCATCTATATATCGATAATGTGTTCAAAATTATTTCTTTAAATTCTGTTCTAACACTTTGTTTATCGATAACCTAATCAATCAATGTAAAACCCTTTATCTCAAAACATTATAAACTCGTCATAAAATCACTACTATGGCAGAAAAGAAAGGATGTTACAACAAACTACCATAGTAGAAAGAAATTTACATAATTTTAGAAATTAACATTTAAACTTGGTTCAAACTCAAACTCCATTGCATGTAACTAAAATCATTCATTAACATCCACTAGGCCTCTCAGCCTCTGGCCCGGGTAACAAAAGACATCAACATTAGCCCATATGAATGGTTTCCAACAATGTATATCAAAGTTTCACAAAACACTAGAAATGGCCTCCAGCCAACCAAAACTAAGGAGATAGCATTTCCTCCAGTTTACAATAAGACCAACAATCAAAATATTTCAAAAAGGGGCCCTAAATATGACAATATACAACTAGCCTCTGCGTCTCTTCCCGAAAGCACACGCCTAGAACCTTCACCTGAAAATATTGTAAACCACGGGGTGAGGGGTGAGACAACATCCCAGTAACTAGCCTTTCCAATTTAAGGTACAACTAAATAGGTGCTCATGAGGTGTCAAGTGGGGTAGTTCACAAGTAATATGATAAATGATAGCCACAACAAGTCATGCAAGTGCAATGGTGCAATCCCATCAACCATATCCCTCACTTTTGGGGATTTTCAAGAGTCGAACCCGGCTTATCCAAGCCCTCACTATGGGGGACGAAATGAGCCGAAAAGGGCCTATCCCTCACTATGGGGGACGTAAAGAGCCAACCATCATGCATTAATCGAAGCCTTACCACATGGTAGTAATAATCAAAACCCTCACCAATTCCCAATTCATGCATCATATTCAAACCATAATCAAATAGTAAATGATCATTTCACAATTAACTTCTTTCAGTAGCTTATCTTTCACAAGTTCCAGATTCATTCAATATCAATTGAAACCCCACAAGACGGTTTTCCTTTTCAATATACAACATACAATTTGAACACAATTGTTACTCGGAGCACAAAACATAAATCCACTCACAATACCATAAAAGCATGTATAAAGGATTGGAAAGTAGTTACCTCTCGCTTGAGCAAGGAATAACAAACCAACAACCACAAGGCTCACAACTGGTCTACACAAGCACACAACCATCATGTATTAGCTTTCAACTAATAATGTGGCCAAAACAACACTTGGGGACACAAAATTCCTAGCTCCAACCAAAACTCTACCCAACTAAAAAGGGTATAACAATCAAGGCAACACTTCAAGGTCATAAAAATCCATTAAAACCTTAATTCCTTTCCAAACATCAATTAAAATTCATAACCTCAAGGACTCACTATAGGAATTCAACACCCAAACATCCCATTTGAACAATTGAAGTCTTAACAACATTCTAAATTGATTAAACATCCAATTTAACCCTCCTTAACATAACCCAAATCACAAAAC
Organism: Neltuma alba; assembly: GCF_004799145.2. Classification (NCBI taxonomy): domain Eukaryota; kingdom Viridiplantae; phylum Streptophyta; class Magnoliopsida; order Fabales; family Fabaceae; genus Neltuma; species Neltuma alba. The sequence continues at coordinate 32,969 of NW_021632313.1, read as the reverse complement.
TCAAAATCAACCTCCACATTATCATCCTCAAACACAAGCCTCCCATTTTCATAAACCCTAACTTCAAAACTCAAAGTTCTTTAAATCCAAGAAAACTACACCGATTAAATACTTAGAATAACCCAAAGCAATCAATTAAGCTCAAAACAATTGGTCAAAAACCTCAATTCCATCATAACCTAGAGAACTCTAGGGTTTCGCCATAAATCCTCAGAAATTCCAAGAAAGAAAGTAGATTAGAGGTTAAAATCACTTACTTGAGGTAATAGATCCTTAGAAATGCCCCCTCCAAGCTAAAAATTCAAAACCCTAGCAGAGCCTCTCTCTCTTCCTTCATATTTTCTATTTTTCGCACATCTGACCCCTCCCGCGACTATAAATCGTGGCGAACTAATCGCGAGAGGGATTACTCGCCTGAAAACTAACTTTGCCGCGACGAAATTTTTGAGAAGGATTGTTCACCTATTCCTTCAACATACCTCTATCCCAAGCCAAACACCAAGATCAAGGTTAAATCACTAATCTATTCTCAAAATCAACTAAAAAGAGGCTATTAAAACCAGATAAAACTCAAGACGTTACAATCAACAAGTGTTCAATCATTGTACAAGTTCATTTCATAACAGCATTTCACAATGATTTTGAAATATTTTATCTTTTTATTTTTAAGCTTTTCTCAGTCTTCTTTTTACACATAACTCTCTACTAAAGGGATACGAAGGCAAATATAACTTGAAAAAGATTATCCTTGCATAATCCATTTAAATCTCGCTACATATATGTTTCATCATTTATCAATCATTTATTCGATCATCATATGATCCATAATCTATTCGATAATTGCATATATCTGCTATATTTTTTCGATCAAGTAAGTTCATCTTACTTTCTGAATATATGATGATTGATTCCATGTTTTTCAACTTATTGTTTCTAAGATTATGAGATATTATCACTTGATTTGAGGAAGATTATTTCAGGTAAAGAGCCACAACAAATTTAGGATGTGAAGAATCAACTTTTGTCAGAAGCTTCCAACGACTAGTTTCAACAGTCATATTCTTCAAGCCAAACGGTCAAGTGCCCAATATCATCTATAAATAGAAGAGCATTCAAAACAAGAAAAAGAAGGAGAAGAGTATGAGTTTACAACATCAAATGCTAAAATACCGAATCAACATATTCTCATTTAGAGCTTTGAAAGAAAACTCACGGTCTCTGTAGTTCATAGACTAAAACTTATGTATTTGTAAGATAGAGAAGAGAGTTTCCTAAACGTGCTTAAGATTCATCTATCACTTCTTTGAGAGAAGAAATATTCAATTTTCTTTATCATGATCATATTGTATCCTTACGGGGAGTATTTACCTCAGTGAGAGGTTGTTGTTGAATTAGACTGGTTAGCCTAAGGATTGTAAGTGGTGACACAAGTGCCCTGATCAAACTTGTGGTTGTAGTGGTTCTCAAATACCTGTGTTAAACTTGAGGGTGATAATCAATTGAAAATCCCACAGGGGGAGGGGGAGCCTGGGGACTGGACATAGGTCAGTGAGGACTAAACTAGGATAAATCACAATTTGCATATTTTCTATCCTTACCTCTTTATATTTCCAACTAAACCATTTTACTACCGTGATTATGCTTTGGTCAATTCATTGTTTTTATACTTAGAATTTATTATGAATTTTATTACATTCTAAAAAGGTTTTTAATTTTAATTAACACCCAATTCACCCCCCTTTTGGATGGTCAGCCATTCTTACATCTTGAATAACACATTTTCCAACCAAAATCTTAGTTTAAAATTCTCAAAACAATCAATAAGCGAATATAAAATGATTAAAATTTCAATAATATATCAAACAACCCAAATAAATTATTTAAGTTAATTTTAGTCGGTATAAATATGATATATATCATAAATGACATATTTTTCAACAAATAAATTTAATTTTAATACCAAAAGTAATAAATAGACAAATCTAAACTGATTAAAATTTTTTAATAATAAATCTTTAAATTTCTACGGTCAAATATTTCGAAACTCAATACTTACTCTATATCCAAATCACAAAATTTTCTCCAAAACATTAGAATGAAGCTCTAAATATATAAGAAATATTTATAGAGAAAAATTTAATAGAAAGAAGTGTTTAATGTACCTATATGATTGCCAAAACTTGTATGACTCTTCAAAGTGCTAACACTTCTCTTCTTTTCTCTCATATCTCCTTCTACGCATCTCACCCTTTCTTTCCATTCTTTGTGATCACTCTCTACCCTGCTTCAAGTGACTTCAGTAACTGTGGTTGGATTTATGCACAGCATGAGCCTTCATATGCAAGCTATATATACACATATATATATATATAAAATATTCTCATTAATTATGAATATATTGAAAATATGCAATCACCTGTTTGGTAACTTCACTCATGATTGTCACCAAGACATCAAATACACTTTTGCCACGTCATCTTATAGTTTTTCACCATACCAAACAAACGCAACTAAGTATTTGAAACCAGTTACAAGGAATATCAAATCTTCAAAGCAACGTTTTAAAATAATCAGAACAATTATTGAATCATCGGCAAAAGTTCTCATTTATTATAAATCATTAATTATTAATTGACTTTAATATTTTGAGTCAACATATATAAGAACAATTGTATGGATGGCCGGGAAAAAAATATTGTTGAAGTAGCACACTTAACAAGCTGAAAACAATCATTGAATGGGCAAATGCAATAGTACTCACTCAAGAGTTATTTCATATTTTTTGTGAAAAAAAGAGTTATTTAAATTTCAAGTAAAAAATTATTATTCAAATTCCAATCAATAATAATGCTGAATATTAATGTATTTATAAAAGTTATAGGAAATTATATTATTTATAAATCATAAACAATAATACAACTCATCTTTAATTGAGCACAAATGCATGTGGCCTGTTGATCTGTTATAGTAGTAATTGTATATAACCTATTAAGCTTATCAAAAAATTTATAACATTAATATTTTCAATTTCATATAAAAAATCATTTCAATCGAATTTGGACATAATTTTGTTGACTTTAAACTGGATTTTATTAACATTTTATCCATTTTTTGACTAACTAGTTTGGCCATAAAAATACTTTTCAAAAGAATATATAAAAATATCAAACAAAAATGAAGGATATATTGAGGTAACAAAATCTAAATAATAAACAAAGAAATGGGCACAAGCATAGCACACATATTTTATCTTTATCAAAATAGTTATATTTTTGTTTTCTTATTCCACAGCTTCACCGTTGCATGTTACAGTATCTGGGGCTATCACAAGATCAATGGGCCAGCTCATTTGACTTGTATTATATTCCAATGGGCTTTACTTAATGTTTTATTTTTTTCAAAAAAATACAAAATAAATTTGAATTTGTATTTTTCAAAATAATTTAAATTTATTTCTGTTACAATTTTATATTGATATAGTATTAGAGCCTAGATTCAATTTAATTTAATTTAATGTTTAATTAAATTTAACTTTATCAACTCAACTAGTAGAAATAAAACTATCACATATGAGCAAACTATCCGCCTTATATCTTTATTCAAATTGTTGTGCAAAGTATGATAGAAGAAGAAATGAGTGGGGTCGCATCTTCATCCAAAATATTGAGAATGAAAAGAGCAGAAGGATATAACTCTTATATAACTCTCATATCCATCATATAGCTTCATCTATTAAAAATGAATGAAATTGAAAAAAAAATCACAAATGATAGAAGGATAAAACCCTTACATACCTCTCTTATGAATAAACTACCCCTACTATATCTTCACCTAAAATATTAATAATGTAAAGAGTAGAAAGATGAAAGCATTATATAGCTTTCTTATGAACAAACTACACATTCTACATCTTCATCCAAATTGTTGTAAAGAGGATAATAGAAGGAAAAAAACGAGTCTAAACAAGTAATAAAATTTCTTTTAGAAGTGAACTAAATTGAAGAAAATAATCACAAATAATTATTGATATAGTATCAGAGTCTAGGTTTAACTTAATTTAATTTAATGCTTAATTAAATTTAATTAACTTGTAACTAGACTTTGGTAACATATCAATCAAGATTTTAGGGCTTAATAATTTAATTACCTCATAACTAGACTCTGATGCCATATTAATCAAGGTGTCATAATTGAACTGAATCGGAGTGGAGCGGCTAGTCCTTGCAACATCTTGAATACGTGTGTTACAGCGTCTCATGGAAAAAGCTATTTTGGGATGAAATTCCTACGGCCTTTACCTACGGCCAAACAACACTTCTAGGCAATGCAAACTTAACTTTGAAAAAAAACATTAAAAAAATTAAAAATTGCCTAGTCTAAAGCAAAATTAAAGTAAGGTCCATATTAAAAAAGAAAAAAAAAATCATGCTTTGTTTATACTCTAGCTCCTCAACCTCAAGTCAACTTCACCCTCTCTCTTTGTTGTTGCCTTTCACCGCGTGTGACTAGTGACACTATGATGCTTCATTGTCCTCTATCTAGGTGTTTTGTCGTCCTCCATCATATGTGGAAGAAAAGACAAGGCTGCTTAGTAAGTAGAAATGGAGGCAATGAAAGAATAGGCAAAAAGAAATAACACCGGTATAGTCCTAGTATTTGGCCTTACCCCTTCATTTATCACCCTTGTTGGCCCTACCTGTAGTCTTAGTGGAGGCACGACTAGTCAGGTTGACCATTATCATTATTCCTAACATGGCCATCAAGATTATCATTATTAGGGTCCAAATCTCTTCCTTGCTCTTGTTGATTTTAATTTTGTCCATTGTGTTCCTTATTTTCACCATCATCATCCTAATATATGGTCATCGTTTAGTGGAAGGCAAAACTATATAGAGAGGCAAGAGAAGAAAGAAAGTTGAAAGCATACATACAGATGTGCTAAAAAATTCATTGCCACCTAGCTCTCGATCATTTTGTGGCTGTTGTTCCCGTCATTTGTTTCATCATCATATGCCCCTGAATACTTGATCATTGGGACTCCTTCTCGTGGATTTATGCCCTCTTATTCATTAATTGAACTTAGCTTTCTTCCTACTATTACAACTCTAATACCATTATGAGTGACAATAGCCAACAAATCTATCCTTCGAAAGTTTCATTAATTCACTTTTTCACATATTTATTTTTTATTATTTGTTCTCTTTTTAATCAATATTGAATTAAAACTTTATTCTCTATTCCTACGAATTTTTCTAAAATTAACTTAGATCATGCTAAACATTGACTCGGCGTAAAAATTAACCTAGGGTTAGGACCTATACTCTACAGTGTTAATACTAGTAATTAACTTGGTGAGCATATGACCAATGTATATCATACTTCCTACACCTCCCTCTAATAGTGCATAGTCTTCTTCTTCCAACAATATATGTCTAAACAGTCTATGTATTAAAAATATTTAGTGTAATCTCTAACCTTGGTTTTTCATGACATTAATCAAATTTTTTAACAGCAAGTATTTCTGTCATGAAAGTTGAATCAACTTTCACACACTCACTAAAACCAAATAAAATCCCCCTTATTCCTGTAATCCCCACTATAGCTGGTAAATTTTGTTTTTATATCATGTTAGATTTAACCCTCTAGCCATCACTATTCAAACTCACAAATGTGATAATAACCACAAGAACATAAGCTTTTCTTAGATAATAAACAATGAACTTATTTCTAGTTAGACCTCCTCTCTCTTTTTCCAACCCAACTCATTGTCATGAAATAAGATGATAGAAAAACTCTCTATTTTGCATCTTTTTTCACCAGAAAATTCTAGTCCTCCAAACCTTACTCTCTTTTTCTAATTTGTCTCTAATTTTTATTTTTTAATTTTTTTCAATTATAATTCTTAATATAACTTCCTATTTAAGTACCAAATTGTCATCAAATCTTGATTTTTATTTTTATTTTCGTTTTTTATTTTTTTTACTATTATGACTCCTAAATATGTTTCAAAATTGAGAGCCAATCAAATTAAATTAAGTGAGGGATTTTTATTTTTATTTTCTGATTTTTTTGATTTTTCTCTTTAATATGTTCACCTCACATTTCCAAAATTAGAGACCACAGCATCCAATTTCATCTTTTGCTTTATTACAATTTATTGTGAGAAATATATTCTTTTTTATTTTTCTTTTTTAGGGAGGTTTTCAAACTTGATCTCCAAGAAAGAATTAAAGAAGATATTTCTTTCATTATAATTATTTTTTTATTGATTTCTTATTTATTAGATTTATTATTATTTTTGTGGGCCTGACAAAATAAGGTGTTTACACATAAATTTTTGATTCGCTTATGACTAATCCTTTATCTTTTGATTTTCTTAATACTATTGTCTATATGATTTACAATTCATTTGAGTTATCCTATGTTGTTGCAAGGATGGTTGCAAGGATGAGTGATGAAATTAGTTTCAACTCAGTTTTTCATATGAAGAACTGTGAGAGGAAACGAAGAAGTGAGCAAGATAAATCCTACTCAAATGTTGAAAAGGCAAACAAAGAGAGAGAGAGAGTAAACCAAAAAGGATATCCCACAAACCTAGTATACGCGATGAATTTGAACTGCTAGAAATATTATCCTTGTCTTTTTCTTCATTTCTCCCTTGGGAATCACCTAAAATATTATTTCGAATGTTAAATCAAATATCAAATATCAAATATCAAATGTACAATCAAATATCAAATGTATACATAATTCTTTCTATAAATTGTTTTTGAATTAGATCATGAAAGGAAAATGTGAAAGCAACTCATCATCAAAACTAATCAATTGACAATGAATGCGAATGAGTACACTATTTTGACAAAGGAGATGAGCTCTTAAGATATAAGACACATGTGAATGTGAAGTTCCCCTTTAATCAGAAATTGATGAGGTGGGGACTTACAATGATCAAATAAGAATAGTAGAAATACAATGCATAATTATAGTCAAATTATCAAAAAATCAATTGATCAGATATGTCATGAATAATTTTTGCAGTGGGAAGTCATACCTATCTAAGTTGATCGATCACATTAATCAATGTTCGATTAATAGATTGATAAACCTTACCCATTTGACTGATTGACTAAAGAGTCTCTTTCTGCTGTTGATTGATAAACTGTTTGATAATTGAGTGATCGATTAGGTTATCCATGATTCTACTCCCCATCATTTCTAGTCAGTTCCATATATCCTATTGATGGATGAGCTGATCGATAAATTGGGATTTATCGAGGTGATCGATAAATTGAGTCTTCTTCGAGACAATTATCGATGCTTTTATCGATCAATCCCTACTCTGTTCACCTCTGTTTTTCAATGTTAAAACAAAGCTTCGTGCAAAATAAATTTTTATATACTCTGATACTTAAGTTAGTTTCCTAATCATTTAAACTTTAAATCTAAATACTCAAAATAAAGACGTAATGCAGAATTTCTTACAGCTCATTGAGATTTACCATTTCCAATTCTCTTCTGAAGTATTTGAACTTCTGCTGGTCGAGAGGCTTTGGGAAAATGTTTGCTATTTGATACTCAGTAGGAATGAATTCTACCTTTACATCTTTCTTTTGAACATGGTCCCGAATAAAGTGATGTCGAACATCAATATGCTTGGTTCGAGCATAATGAACTTGATTCTTAAACCGGCTGATTGTGCTTGTGTTATCACACAGGATTGGGATTTCCTTCGACTTGATTCCCAAATCTTGTAATTGTTGTTTTAACCATAAAATCTGAGTACAACAACTGGTAGTGGCAATGTATTCTAATTCTGTAGAAGATATGGCCACAGTATTTTGTTTCTTACTAGACCACAAAACAAGACAGCCTCACAGGAATTGGCATTGTCCACTGGTGCTTTTTCTATCTGTTTTGTATCCTTCGTGATTAACATATGAGTATCCCATTAGATATTCTACTCCTTTCTTTGGATACCATATTCCCAGATTTGGTGTTCTGACAAGATATCTGAGGATTCTCTTGACGACTTTTTCATATGATTGCTTGGGAGCTAATTGATCTCTGGCACACATTCCCATCTGCTTGCTGTGAGGTAGAGTAGCGATCCAATCATTCCTCTATATTTAGTCAAGGTCACATCCTTGCCATTTTCATCCATTGAGCTCATAGGTGTATTTGCACTCTTGGCTTGCTTCATACCATATTTCTTCAGAAGTTTTCTAAGATACTTTGTTTGAGATATGAACATCCCATTCTTCTTCTATTTGATTTGCAACCCAGGGAAGAAATTCAATTCTCATTGACATCTCCATCAATAGAATTTTATCCTATAATTCTTTAGGATGCCTACAACACAAATATTAGTTCTTTGGTGCCCAACTTCTCTTGGGTCCACACCATGTTAGCTACAATGACTCTCAAGCTCTTATATGGATCAAACCATATGATTTCTGAGCAAAGAAGGTATCAAAAGATTTTTATAACTAAAAGATCATCAATTATAAATTCTTTTGAAATCAGATTTGATCAGATCAACTTTATGAAAAACTAATAGCTCGCATGAAAACAGGTTAGCCATGAATGATCATGAATTTGAAAACAATGATTTATTCAAATCATGAGCGTTATGTAAAAATATGCACATGAAGCTAGAAGATAAATAATGCTTCCTTTGAAATAAGGTTTTTAACGTACTTGTTTAAACATGAATTTTGAAAACAAAGTTTTAGCAAACTTGTTAAAAGTGAATACTTTTGTTCAAAAAAATGTGAAAGTCAACAAATTGAGAGAAAATATCATATAGCTTCAATTTGTAAGATCAAATCGGATAACATGTCAAACAACAATATTAACACATTAGAGAGTTTTTTTGAGAGTAAAAGTCATATGGATAAGATGTTAGCCGAAAGGCTTTTCACGATGGAGGTTCAAAGACTTTGCTCACACTCAAATACTGGATTTTTGAATAATGAAGTACATTAACTTATTAGTCCAGATGACTAGTAGGTTAAATAGATTCTAGAAGCTATATAAGTCATTCTATTGAAATGGTTAATTGCATAATCGTGCTTGGAATAACTCAGTCAATAAGGATAAACACATTAAGCATAAGGCTTTGACGTATTAGAATCTTTCTGTAAAGATAGACTTGAAACTCACATGGATGGTTAACTTGGTAGACTGAAGGTCTAACTTGTTGAAAAATAGGATTTAGGAGTTCAAGTATAGGATAGCATATTAAGATCACGTTAGAGATGGAGAAAGCTCTATTAGAAGGATTTGAAGCATTTCTGACTTTTAACACTCAAAATATTAACTTCCAATTTTGAAAATCATTTGAAACAAAAATGAATATCTTTCAAATCATTTGTATGCACTTTCACAATGAGTTTTTAAAAAATTTGGATTGTGCATTTGAAAATACAAACATATAGAAAACTATGCACAATTATATTTTCGGTCCATTTAGCAATCGGAAAATAATTTGAAGATCATAAAAGATTGATTGCTAATGGAATGGAACAAGGAACAAGCATTCATTACCCAAATATGAATTTCATATCAGCACAATAAAGGGTAAAGATTAGATATCATCATATTTCCTCTTGTCCTTATGACAACTTGCTTGATTTTGATGGATTAGTGTTGATTTTTTCCACATTCAGCACCAAAATCCATATCATATAAGTTTTCTCAAGATTTGTTCATCAATTCCTGTGTGGTCATAATCTTGAGGAAAGACTTGCTCCCTTCTTCCTTAGGTGCTTGGAGGATTGCTTTTGTATACCCAATGCACCTTTCCGTGAGGTTGAGACTTTTGATTCCTTGCTTTAGGTGCTTGTAATATTCTCTCATAAAATGTAAACTCAAAAAGTCTTCTGCTTAATACTTGAGAGATCCTCCTTTTCTTGTTCTCCTCAAGGTAATCAAATTTTACAGTGTGGTAGTCCATCCTTGAGGTGTAACGTACTCCTTTGGCTAGTATCTATTGCTTCCTATGATTGGACTTTGCAATTCCAGCAATGGGTGCTCTAAGAGTTCTCTTATTGATCATGTGAGTAGCTCTCTTAGACACTTTCTTCTTCTTTGGGCCAATTGTCACACCTTACTATCAGATCCACTTAGGGTTAATAAAAACCATTTTAGACCATATTGGATGGTCTTGGGCTTAAAAATTCATGAAAAACGCTGATTTTCGGATTTTTACTGTTCATCGGGTAAAATCCAGTTTTCTGGCCCAACTTCAAAAATTCATAAATTATTCCATAAAAATCAAAATGAGGTGGTTCAAAATTATATTTAAATCTCTTTAAGTCCTCTTTCAAGGAAAAATAATATCGTTATCCAATTCCTTATAAAAAAGTGTCAGGTTTTTGTGAAAGGTAACATTATCCATTTGCCAAAAACTCTTTTTCCAGATTCTGAACTTTAACTTTGAAAAATCATTAAAAATCGTATACTTGGCCATTGTTAACGTGCTGCCTATCAATCTGAAGTTCAGGACGTCAACTATAAGCATACCAAATTTTGTACTGAAATTCGTTCAGTAACTAAATAAACTATGGCTCTAAACTAACATCCTGCTAAAGGGTTACTGCACCAACCATTGATAATTATACATCACCAAATGTCCACGAAAATTTTATGGTATGACACCATAATTAGCCTCCATTCTGCAGCTTGCTCTTGTGAAGTTCAAGCCCTAAAATGTTACATTATTTTTGGGGCATGAGATTTTTGAAAATCCCAGTAGCAAGATCAATCAACCAAAACATTACATGCATCAATTACAAGCATTTCAACCTTTTGCTATTAATAGGGAACTACTTTACCTCATACATGTAGCACTATAACATGCAATAGCCAAGGCATATAAAGCAAGGAGTATAGCTACACAATCATCATCATCATCATCATTTAGTTCAACCACATAATAGCACATGAAATTGCATAGCAATCAATGCAACATTAAACATTAAGGCTAATTAAATCTTACTACCTTAATCCAATGCTCTTTGATTTTTCTTGTTCTTCTTTCTTGCTTCCACAAATGCCAAACCCTAACATGAAAATCCCCAAAAAGGGCAGCAAGCATTATTAAACATTCCACATAAAAATCAATTACATAACTCAAGAAGCTCCTAAACCCCTTAAAGCCTCTATCTTTGTTTCTTGAATTTTTAGAGTTGTTTTCCATAAACCCTAAAAATTCCCTCTTGAGCCTTTCCTACATGGTTTTTCATGTAGATTCCAAATATCTACTTAGATTTAACAAAATAAATTTTCCTCTTCCAGTTTCAGCTTGACCGAACCCTTAGGGTTTAAAACTCAAAAATTGCAACTTTGCTTCTATGGCTTCCAACACTTGTTCTTTAGGTTTACCCTACACCATTTTTCATTTTGAACACAATGGAAGCCTCAAAACTTTGAAAAACACATCTTAGGGTTCAGATCTTGTCTTGGCCGAAAATGACACTCAAGGAAGTAACCATGAAAAATGCTTTAAAACCAACTATAATCACTTGCAAACACTAGGATCTAGCTTGTGTTGTAGTATTTTAACAAGTGTGATGAGCAAAACTCCCTTTCCCCTTAAACAACCAGTTCGGCCAGCATCAAAAGAGGGAGAGAAGACATATTTTCAACCATAAAAGAGAAAGAAAACAAGGCAAGAACACATCTAGAGCCAAGAACTCACCTTGAACCTTGATTGTATGACCAAAGTTGATGCCTTTCTCTTGGTTTTCCCTCAAAACTCTCTCTTTTTCCCTCTCTTCATGCCTTGCACGAAATTCCCATCTGATTTAGGGGAGAGATGAGCTCATCAATGCTATCAAAATATCCCATCTACCACAATTAATGAAGAGCCAAGTGTCATAAGCCTACTTAGTCTTGTATTTTCTCTTTAATTAACTTAATTCACATTGTAATTAAATTTCAAAGTCAAGATCCTCTCCATTGGTAGCTTGACACTTGGAAAGCTCTAATTATCATCCATTAAAAGCTTGACAAGTGGTAGCTTATGGGCCAAGTAAAGTGCAAGGCTCTGATCAACACTTTATCGGTGCACTTTTACTCCGGGTTTAACTTCTTTTCTATAATTACAGTGCTCTAGCCTCTGTAATTATTTTCTCTCAGATCCATAAATTATTCTCCTTATTTTTATCTTCCTAAATTGCCCTCTTTGTCTCAAATTTAATTTCCCAATAATTAAATAAAAAGGAAAACTATTTTCCTTCTCTTTAGTGATTTTTCCACTTTTCCAAAGAATTGAAAAAAATCCTGGATATTTGAGGGTCTTCTTTTAATTTCATAATCTCTTATAATTCCTTGGGATTTCATAGGAATTTTCTTGGGATTTTATCCTTCTTAAATATATTTATTTGGAATTTTCCAAATAAGGACCTTAAATTAGCTTAAATTGCCCTTAAATTCCTTTGTAATTTCTCTAAGGGCAAATTGGTCATAAAACCAATTTTATAATTCCATATACTTCCCAAGGAACCTTGTCCTTATTTTTCCTTAATTTTTGAGACTTGGAATTATTTTTCCCCTATTTACTCTTGACTAATTTTCCTTAATTAGTCAAACTTTTCATAATTGGCTTAGAAAATTATAATAATTATTTTCCACCCAAAATTCTTCTATTACTCCTTGTCATTTTTTACCCTTAATTATTTATGAATATTCCTATTTCCCAAATACCATATTTCTGGATGTGACACTAATATATCCGTTCTTAGAAATATCCTATAAAATTGAAAAACTAGAAGGACATTTTGGTACCCATTTTGCTTTGGGTCCTTGAGTGTTAGCATTGGACCTTACTTGTCCTTTAGGAACCCAAACAAATTTATTTCTCACAGTAGGATTTCTTCTAAAATAGCATGCATGAGAAATGTGACCTGATTTACCACAATAATTGCAAATAACAGAATGATATCTATTATGAGATTTTATGCAAATATTGCGTTGGTCAAAAGAATGCAATCTTAAATGATTTCTCTTTGTAAGTTCTTTCTTCTCGGTAAATTTTCCAGCATGATTAAAAACATTTTTACCTGAAAACAGAATCAATGACTGGCGAACAACAGTTTTATGCAAACTTTCAAAATCATTTTTCATAAGTAATGTACCAGAAGAATTGGGACCATTTACCTTAAGTGCATCTTGAGCTCCAAATAATGATTCATCATATTCGTCCATGCTGAGCTCTTCTCGATGCTCATCCTCCTCTTGTTCTTTTGTGTTGATAGACTTATGGAACTATTGTGTGATTTCACCTTCTTCGATTGACTTCCATTTGTTCACTGAGAGTGGATGATTGTGTATCCTTTTCTTAATTGGTCTCAAGTGAACTGTCTTCACATTTAGCTTCAACACAAGGGTTAGAAGTATAACAAGAGTCAAGAGTATCCAAAATATCCTTGTCACTAGAGCAAGATTTGATTTTCTCATAATCAATTTCAGTTAAAGCACTATACAGAATTTTCATTGCTCGAATGTTCAAAGAAAACATTTTCTTTTCTTTTTCAGTCTAATTCTTTCTTCGTTTAAAAATAAAATCATTTGTAAAAACATATCTCATATCAAAATCAATAGTTTTCAAAACACGTATCATACGAGCTTTTCAATATCTTTGAAAATGATAGAATTGTATAATCAAAACCTTCAAAATCAATCATGATCCTTTAAACAAGTGACCTGCTCTGATACTAAAAGTAAGAATGGCTAACCACCCAAGAGGGGAGTGAACTGGATGTTAATTAAAATTAAAAACCTTTTTACAATGTAATAAAATTCATAATAAACACTGAGTATAAAAACAATGAATTGACCAAAGCATAATCACAGCAATAAAACGGTTTAGCTAGAAATATAAAGGATAGAGAAGATGTAAACTATGCTTTATCCTAGTTTGGTCCTCATTGACCTACGTCCAGTCCTCAGGCTCCCCCTCGTCCTAAGATAATAGACTATCTCCCTCAAGTTTAACACTGGTACTTGAGAACCACTATAACCACAAGTTTAATCCGAACACTTGTGTCACCACTTACAATCCTTAGACTAACCAGTCTAATTCAACAACAACCTCTCACTGAGGTAAATACTCCCCCTTACATGCCGTAAGGATACAAAATGATAATGATAAAGAAAATTGAATATTTCTTCTCTCAAAGAAGTGATAGATGAATCTTAAGCACGTTTGGGAAACTCTCCTCTCTATCTTACAAATACATAAGTTTTAGTCTATGAACTAAAGACAGGGAGTTTTCTTCCGAAGCTCTAAATGAGAATATGTTGATTCGGTATTTTAGCATGTGATGTTGTAAGCTCAGACTCTTCTCCTTCTTTTTTTTTGTTTTGAATGCTCTTCTATTTATAAATGATATTGGGCACTTCACCGTTGAGCATTTTCTTCCGGTTTGGCTTGAAGAATATGACCGTTAAAACTAGTCATTGGAAGCTTCTGACAAAAGTCGATTCTTCACATCCTAAATTCGTTATGGCTCTTTACCTGAAATACTCTTCCTCAAATCAAGTGATAAGTATCTCATAATCTTAGAAACAATAAGTTGAAAACATGGAATCAATCATCATATATTCAGAAAGTAAGATGAACTTACTTAATCGATGTCTTGATCGATATGAAGAAAAGATATAGTAGATATATGCAATTATCGAATAGATTATGGATCATATGATGATCGAACAAATGATCGATAAATGATGAAACATGTATGCAGTGAGCTTTAAATGGATTATGCAAGGATAATCTTTTTCAAGTTTCCTTCGTATCCCTTTAGTAGAGAGTTATGTGTAAAAAGATGACTGAGAAAAGCTTAAAAATAAAAAGATAAAATATTTCAAAATCATTTGTTATGAAATGAACTTGTACAATGATTGAACAAGTGATCGGACACTTATTGATTAATTAGGTTATCGATAAACAAAGTGTTATAGAACAGAATTTAAAGCAATAATTTTCGAACACATTATCGATAAATATATGATGGATAACCTTATCGATAAAAAGTATATTCAGTGAAAATGTAGGCTATGTGGGTTAATCGAATAGGTGATCGATTAAGTAATGATCGATCACTTGATCGATAAAGAGGTTTAATCTTTTATAGTCAAAGAACTGATTTATCAATCACGTTATGTAAAACACAAGGCAAACATGAACTGCGGTGATGACATATTATCAATAATGTGATTATGGTGATCGAAGAACCATGATTTAGGACGATTTACGAATGGTCGATCATGTGATCGATAAAATATCATTAAAAATAGAAGTTTTAGAAGATTGGGTGATCAATCAATTTATCGATAATTAGATTATCGATGAGGTGATCAAAAAATACAGCGAAATAGTGATCGATCAAATGATTGATAAATCACGATCGACATCGATAAAACAACCAAATAACAACCTTGAATAGAAACAAACTGAGAGGGTTATTAAACAATGTTCGATATTTATCTGATCAATCGATAAATGGTGACTAAGGCAAAACATAGAGCGTATTACCATTTATCTGTCTTCTCATTGATAAACCATTTAGCCATAATGTTAACCTTGTTTATCGATCAAGTAAT
This sequence comes from Neltuma alba, assembly GCF_004799145.2. Taxonomy (NCBI): domain Eukaryota; kingdom Viridiplantae; phylum Streptophyta; class Magnoliopsida; order Fabales; family Fabaceae; genus Neltuma; species Neltuma alba. The sequence continues at coordinate 17,360 of NW_021632313.1, read as the reverse complement.
CGATAAAGAGGTTTAATCCTGTATAGTCAAAGAACTGATTTATCGATTACGTTATGTGAAAAACAAGACAAACATGAACTGCGGTGATCGATGATATTATCCATAATATGTTATGGTGATCGAAGAACCATGATTTAGGATGATTTACCGATGATCGATGTCATCGATAAAATATCATTAAAAACTTATTTTAGAAACACTAGGAAAAACCTTGATCAATCACGTTATGTGAAAGAAAATAGAAGTTTCAGAAGATTGGTGACTAAGGCAAAAAAAACATAGAGTGAGTAGAGCGCATTACCATTTATCTATCTTCTCATCGATAAAGTGCTTTTACTCAATAACATGTTTGAGTAGCATGTTGCTCGAGAGCTTAATCAATCAATGTAGAACTTCTGGTCTTTGCCTCAATAAATTCTAATTCTGATTCAAGCGAAACGAAGGTCAACTTTGAGTGATCATAAATCTTCCAATTCAACTCTAAATTTTGCAAATGACCTATCTCTAGAAATCTCTTTGAGTCTACCTTCTAATGCAACAAGAACACCCCAAAATTCATTGTAGCTACAAAGTTATCTTCATCAGAGTAACTGAAGAGTAACTGAAGGTCGTAATCAAGGTGTTAATCCTTACTACAATGTTTCAAACAACATATCTCCCTCGTATGAAACTCTTTGAAGTTGATTTTGGTGTCCATGAACCGTGTTCTGAGTCTAGTTTTATGCTCTATTATTTGACATCATCAAAACTAATCATATAACATTATCCACTCTTAATTAAGAATGTTAACACGTTTAATTACTGGAGTTTGTTAAGATAGAGAGTATACTATAGTATAATGTGTTTGTATTGGGGCGTAAGCCCAAATACTTGGCGTCCATGCCTTGCATTTTACTCAATAATAATTGATTTCGCAGAGTTGAAAGAATCAATACAGGAGGAGGTACAATCCGATGTAACAAACCAAGCCTCAACAATGTAATTCAACCATATTACAGCCACAAATCACAAATCACAGATCTTAGAAGGTACAATCTGATGAGAGTGAATCTAAAATATGAAAGTAAGGTGAATGTAAAGAGTGAAACTAAGAATAAAAACTCAAAGCTACAATCCATCAATGTAAAGAGTGACATGCAGGTATATTACTATTTAGTATAGAACGATGCCTAGAGGTAAATTAGAGATTTGAAAATAGATTATTAGGGAAATTGTTTGAAAATAATTATTATAATTATTTAGAGGCCTCAATAATGGGGGAAAATGTGAAATAATTATCTAAATATTTATTAGAACTTATAAAATTGGTTTTAGGAATTAATTTGTGGGAATTTTTTTTTCAAATTCAGAAAAAATTCAAAATAAATAGTTAGAGGTGAGAAAAATTCTAGAACTTTCCAGATTGTATTCTTATATTAAAATAGGATTTTTTTTCATGGAGAAAAATATGATTTTAGAGTAGGAAGTTAAAATAGTAATAACCTTAAGAAATTAATATTTTATTATTCGTGTTAAATTAAATTAAATTAAATTGGGTCCCACTTGCCCAAGCCCAAAAATTAGCCCAAAAGCTTGGCACAATAATTAAATTGGATTTAGTGTCCAATTTTCATGTAAAAATCAATAAGAATATTTTAGGATTTCACACATGACATGATTTTATCTTGAGTGTCCCTTAGGTGGCAGCTTGCCACACACACCTAAATGAAGGGGGCAGGGCTATAAATATCTCCCTAAATCCACTAATATATAGGCAAAAATTGACCAAAAAAAGGAGGTGCTGTCAGATTGTTTTCTTAAGCTTCTATGTATTACGGAATAATACAAACCTTAAAAATGAGTTGGAATTATCGTGTTTAAGTAGTGTTTGGATTGATTTTTGAAAGAAAACTAAGTTAGGTTCACATTTAGGCCAAGAGTTCTAGGGGTAGGTGTTTTTGTGTATGGAATACCAGTGTTTAAAATCATTGGAATCAAAAGTCAAATTTTTAGAAAATATATTACCGCTATTTGATTAAGATGAAATGAAAGGAAATGAGTGTGATTTTGATAAATCTGAATTGATATTTGGATTCTGCATGAAAAATTATATGAGAATGAGTCAAGAGATTATTGGAACAAAAAGAGGAATAATTATGTTAAAAATTTAAGGTTGTTTAAGGTTTGTGTTCATTTGTAATTATATTTGAATTGATAGATTTTGTGGAGAAGAAGTAAGAAAAACACAAACACTTGAGAAGGCGGAATTGGTTCAAGTATAAGAATGTTGCTTGATTGAATTATGTTATATATGGTAAATTGTTGGTTCTATGATGTTTGATATGCTTTGGGGCAATGTGAATATGTGCTTGTTTTGTTTCATTGCATAATGCATGATCTAAATGATGCTTTGAAGTGTCGTAACCTTAACACAGTATGCCTGATTAATATGACAACTCACATTGTTATGTATATTGGCCAACACAAAATATTGTATCAATGATTGATTAAGGATACTTAGCAAAGAGGGTAAGAATTGCAAAAAGGGGATAAAGGCTGTAACAAAATTTTATGGTCTTGAGCATAGATCATATTTTCATCAAAAGTTGGGCAAAAATTGAAAAATGACTAAATCAACAATGAAAATCTGGAATTGATAGATGAGGCGGAGGCCAATTAGTTTTTTTTCTATTAAATAGCATGTCAAGAGGTTTCCAATAGAACTTAGAATCATCTTATTTAGACTTTTTTAGAATTAGTTATGAATTTTCAAGGGATAACCAAATTTTAAAGTTTAACTTTTTCCAAACTAAAAAATGATTATTGAGATAAAATGAGGTAAAAATGTAAGGTGTGACACTCATGTTTTGCTAATTAGATCCTATATGATCTAATTATATATTACTCATGTCAATTTTATATATGTTTGATCTAACTGCATAATTTTTGGTATTATCCTCTCTTTTTATTTGAGCCACAACAAAATTATGAAATTGATTTTACATTATAACTAACCCACTTGTGAGTTGATGATTAAATTGCAAACCCTTATAAATTCTATAATTTATGGGCGGACATGAAATATGAGTTTGAGTATTTAGTGATGTTGAAGCAGTGGTTTTGTAATTGAGGTAGAGTTTTAATTTGGCAGTTTGGGTACCATCCGAATCTACTGTTGATAGATAAGGGTGAATTGGGTTGAGTTATGATTATAATTATAATATGAGATTATAAATGTGAATTTATATGCATAAAAGTTTTATAAATTGTTACAGTATTTGGTGATTTTCATATTTATTTTGTAGGATGCCTAGAAGATGTGTTTTGATAAAAAAATATGTTTGTATATACACACATGCACACAATAGTAAACCTTGCATATATCTTGTGGGTGTGAAGTAACATCCAAAAGATATTATAGAAATAATTTTAAAAAATTGATAAATATGAAAAATAAGTTTGAAATATATAATTTTTAATAAGATTGAAAAGAATTAGAATTACAATTTTAGTTCTTTTTCATTCATTCCTTTTATGAATCCTATTAAAAAAAATACATGAAATCATCTTTACTTCAAGTGTATTGAAAATATGAGAATTTCTAGTATGAAATGTTTAAATTAACAAAAAAAATACAATTGAGTTTTCTTAGGATAAGATAGATTGTTGACTACAACATGAATTCAATATTTGGGAAATTTTTTTTTGGATGACTAACAATCATTGTTGAAATTTATTTTTCTAAGTAAAGTGCTTAAAATTTTAATTTGAGAAATTTGTGTTTCTGAAGGATGAATGGTTTGATTCATTGACAGATTGTAGGAACTAAACTACTGTTAAGGTATATTTATACCGATTATTACTTTGGTCTAGACCACGTGAAAAGAAAATGAGAGAAATTTGTTTATGAAGGTGAGCTATGATGAGTGAAACTGAAACAGTCTTTAATGTGTTGGCCTTTCTTCTCTTTTTACCCCCACAAAGACTTCCTTTCTTTATTCCGTAAAACTCTTTCTAGAAAAATAGAAAACTCAGATCAATCATATTTAGAAGCAGTAAAATGAAGATTTAATTATTGTTGTAAGGTGGAAAATTTCCAGATTTGAATGAGGAGCTGAATAGAGAAAGTATATTTGAGTTTCATAAGGATTGTCTATGAAACAGGGGGAAATTAAATCCTATTAAATATGTGTGTGAATCTGGAAAATTTCCAGATTTGTTTCTAAGTGATGTTTAAGGATTGTTGAATTAAACAAAATGAATTTGGGAGTTAAATGAGGATTTTGAAAGTGCACGCGTGTGTGTATATATATATATATTATCTTTGATCGATGACTTTTTACTAAATAAAGTAGCCAGATAAGGAAGGAAGCCAATAGTTTGAATAAGAAAAATCCAATTATTAAGTAAGGTTAGATATTAAAGAAGTTTTGAGATTTAAGGAGAATTATTTAATTTATGAATTATAGTTGCCAATATCAATATGATTGGTTTTCTGCTCAAGCCCGGTAAGGTTTGATTTGGCGGCCAGGTATTTACTACCTTACATTTATGTCTACTTACACTTATATCTGTCTGCGCCATATTGCTTTTCTATAGTATGAGAACATGTAATCCTTAATTCTCTTAATTCTTTGTATGGATCACGTGTAGCTGATAGATTATTTGCACATCATTAGTTTGTTCATATGCTTAACTGCATCAAATTATGCATTAACTTACAAGTTTATGTTTTACTTAGGCTTGTTTAGCATGCCATGTAATCTGTATTTGTGATTGATGGAAATTAATCTTTAGAATCTCACCCTCCCTTGGAAGTTATATAAGAAGAAGGTGGGCTAGTGTAAATATGTAGCAAAATATCTTGATAAGGTAATGTTTATTTTATTATATATGTTATATTGGCAAGTAACTTTACTTGCTTCATGTTAATATTATTTTGTATCAACTGCACGGTGGATAGTTGCTATATTTTTTCATATAAGATTACGAGATTAAGTTGAAAACTGGGTTAATTGTGGATTACTTAGAATAATATGTTTGAAATTTTTGATCAAGAATTCCAATGTTGAAGGACAAAAAAACAATTGATCAAGAATTCCAATGTTGAAGGACAAAAAAAAATCTGTCTTTTTTCCCAGGTCGGATTTCCTCGCGTGTGTGATTCATAGATTTGCTCGCTCTGTATGTATTGATACTAATGTTGTAACAGGGGAATGATTTAGTGAGTATGATTGATTGTAGAAAAGATGGCTGGTAGAGGAAGATTCATCAGTGATTAACTAATCCTAGGGCACAGAGCTAGGAGAACTAATCCTAGGGCACAGAGCTATGTACGAGCAGAGAATCACTCGGATTCTAGTGAGGACAGCAGAAGTATTAGATCGGAGTCTCCAGTGAATCAACCATTGAGGGATTCCGTATATGATCGACTACCCTGTAGGAGGTGTAGGAGGTCTGCACACCGCACTACTGTCCATGAACCATCACCTCATCACCTCCACAAGCGGTAATTAACTTAGTTTGTGAAGAAGAGGATCCCAGTATAGAGGAGGAGAGGAGGAAGATGACCCCAGCATGGATCAGGAGGGGAGTGATAGTCAAGAACCTGAGCATAGGGTTCCAGGTTATAATTTAGGAATTCAAGATGAGGAGCCCGTTATAGGAATACCAGGGAGAGAACCACATCCTATAATTTATGAGCACATAGATAGGTTATTTCAGAGGCTCTATAATTGTTTTACCAGTGTTCTGGAAAGATATTTGGTATTTTTAGGGAATATTGAGGGGTTGTATTGGAATGGTGAAGTGTGGATACAGACTGCTATGCGTGTTTAACTTAGATGATTGTATGTGTGAGTTACGGCAATTTGTGAGAAGGCATGTTATATGAAACATGCATTGCTGCAACTTGAGACTACTATTGTATGATCTGTGTGAATTTGTTATGATTTGTTTTAGGTTTATGGTGGTAAAATTAAGAGCTAAGATGCATAATTATGCATGTGAAATGACTATGTGTGAGCTTGTGTGATGTATTGTAAGGATATGTAATGAACTTATGAGTTACTATGTATAATTCTATCTGTGAAATGACTATGGTTTGTTGAGTTGTGTGAGCAATAGATTGTAGATTTTGTATAATGTTCTAGCTATGGTTACAAGTGAAATAAAGATATTTGAATCATGATTCCGGTGCTAGTTATTTATTCATTTCACATGATTATGACAATTGGGTGAGAAAGTTAGAGGCTTTTTAATTAGAACAAGAGAGCTAATGATAAGCTTCATCCCTAACTGTAGGGGCTATTCAATGAAAATGTTTAAATGATTATAGTCAATACAATTATATAACAGTGTTATTTTATGATTGATGGTTTGCCAATGGTAGGTTAGTGAGAGAGTAGTTGAGATTGATTTGAAGCTTATTGTTTGAGGTTTGTTGAGGTTCTAAAAGGCTGAGAAGGAAATTTTAATAGCTATAGAGTGATCAATGATGCAAAGGCGTTGGAAATTGAGAAGCTTGAATAATAGAATGTGATTAAAATTATTAGCTGTTTGTGTTATGAATGTCGGCATGTTAAATTTATTTTTGAAGAAACTATTCTTTTGAATAATGAACTATTTTTTGAGACAAACAGGGGTATATGAGAAAGAAGAAAGATTAACAGAATCACAAGTAGGATCACAAGTAGGACAAGAAAGACAAGAAAGAGAATGAAAAAAAAATAGAAAGGAAAGCAGCAGCTCAGGATCAAATAAAGTAGCAAATTTCAAAGGTACGTGAGAGTTAAATTTGTTTTTGAAGAAGTAAACTTTAAATTATTTACCTTTCTTGAGGAGTTCAAATTATGGTGCAAATTAGTCTAGGAGCAGAAAGATATATCTTTTGATTCTAATTCCAATACGGGACAAGATGAGTAAAGGCAAAGGTATAAAAGATAACTTTGTAACTATAATGAATTTTGGGGTGATTATTGTTGCATTAGAAAGTATACTCAAAGAGCTTCCTGGGAATAGGTGATTTGCAAAATTTGGAGTTGAATTGGAAGATTTATGATCACTCAAAGTTGTCTTTTTTTTTTTTTTTTGCTTGAATCAGAATTCGAATTTATTGAGGTAAAGACCAGAAGTTCTACATAAGCTCTTGAGCAACATGCTACTCAAACATGTTACTGAGTAAAGGCACTAGAAGAAATTAAAAAATTAAAAGTCATTATCAGATTTTACTAGAAGCCAGTTATCAAGTAAACTGATATTTGAGTTGATGATCAAGCAACTACATATTTGATCACTTTATCAAGTTCTTGGTACTATCTTTTCAATTCTTCTCTTATATCTTCACATGCATTTCTAAGGTGCTCAAGTTATACACAAGTAATCGATAACATTATTGATTAAAAGTTAATTGATCAAATAAGATTTTGTAGTAAATTATCGATCATTTAATCAGTAATTAGTTGACAGAAAAAGAAAAAGGTTCAACTTTCTCCGTCTCATAACAAAATTAACAAAATCAGGAGGTAATCAATAATGAGTCAGTACTTATCTAAGTAGCTTATATCGATATGTGATATATCGCTCTAAAATCATGGCTCTTCTATCACTGGATCGATAATCTGAGATAATCTATCACTGCATTTGCATATCTACCTTGTTTTTCACATTACGTGGTCGCAAGATTGAAAATTGAACCTCTTTATTGATCACTTGATCACCTATTCAATTAGCCTCAATTAGCCTGTGTTTTTACTGAATATACTTTTGCTTATTGTTTATCGATAAGGTTATCCGTCATCTATTTATCCATAGGTGTTCGAAAATTAGTGATTCAAAATTTATTTCTATAACACTTTGTTTATTCGATCACTTGTTCAATCCTGCATTCATATTTCATCAATTATCTCATCATATGATCCATAATCTATTCAATAATTGCATATATCTGCTATATTTTTTCTTCATATAATTAATATGATCGATCAAAGGATTATTGATCAAGAGATCGATCAAGTAAGTTCATCTTACCTTTTGAATACCTGAATATCTGATGATTGATTCTATATTTTCCACCTTATTGTTTCTAAGATTATCAGATACTTATCACTTGATTTGAGGAAGATTATTTTAGGTAAAGAGCTACAATGAATTTATAACGTGAAGAATCAACTTTTGTAATGGCTAGTTTGAATGGGAAGAAGATACTCAATGCTCCAATGCCCAATATCATCTATAAATAGAAGAGCATTCAAAACAAAAAAAGAGAAGAAGAGTCTGAGCTTACAACGTCAAATGCTAAAATGCGGAATCAACATATTTTTATTTAAAGCTCCGAGAGACGATAGACTCCTTGTCTTTGTACGTCATAAACTAAAACATATGTATTCGTAAGATAGAGAAGAGAGTTTCTCAAACGTGTTTAAGATTCATCTATCACTTCTTTGAGAGAAGAAATATTCAATCTTTCCTTACTGTGAGTAAGAGAGAGTATTTACCTCGGTGTGAGGTTGCTGTTGAATAGACTGGTTAGTTTAAGATTGTAAGTGGTGTCACAAGTGTCCGGATCAAACTTGTGGTTGTAGTGGTTCTCAAGTACTAGTGTTAAACTTGAGGGAGTATTAAGCTTTGAGGGAGATAGTCGATTGAAAATCTCACAGGGGAGTCAAGGGACTGGATGTAGGTCAGTGAGGACCAAATCAGGATAGATCACAGTTTGCATCTTCTCTTCCTTTACCTTTTTATATTTCTAGCTAAATCATTTTACTACTATGATTATGTTTATGTCGATTCATTGTTTTTATACTCAGAATTTCTTATGAATTTTACGAAAAGGTTTTTAATTTTAACTAACACCCAATTCACTCCCCTTAGGTGTTCAGCTATTCTTATATTTGGTATCACAGCACGTCACTTGTTTAAAGGATCTAGCAATTTTGATTATAAAATTTCACCATTTCTCAAAGATATTGATTTTTAGTTTTGGAAAGCTCGTATGATATGATTTTTTTTAAAACTATTGATTTTGATATGAGATATGTTTTTACAAATGATTTTGTTTTTAAACAAAGAAAGGATTGGATCGAAAAAGAAAAGAAAATGTTTTCTTTGAACATTCAAGCAATGAAAATTCTGTATAGTGCTTTAACTGAAATTGATTATGAGAAAATCAAATCTTGCTCTAGTGCCAAGGATGTTTTGGATACTCTTGACTCTAGTTATACTTCTAACACGTGTGTTGAAACTAAATGTGAAGAAGATACACAATCATCCACTCTTAGTGAACAAATGGAAGTCGAGATCGAAGAAGGTGAAATCACACAATATTTTTGTAAGTCTGTGTACACAGAGGAAGATGAGCATCAAAAAGAGCTCTACGAATATGATGAATCATTATTTGGAGATCAAGATGTACGATCCCAATTCTTCTCGTGAATTACTTGTGAAAAATGATTTTGAAAGTTTGCATAAAACTGTTGATCAACTAGTCATTGATTCTATTTTCTATTTTCAAAAGTAAAAATGTTTTTAATCATGCTGGAATGCTGGAAAATTTAATGGGAAGAAAGAACTTACAAAGAGAAATCATTTAAGATTGTATTATTTTGACCAACACAATATTTGCATAAAATCTCATAATGGATATCATCCTGTTATTTGCAATTATTGTGGTAAATCAAGTCACATTTCTCACGAATGCTACTTTAGAAGAAATTCTAATGTGAGAAATAAATTTGTTTGGGTTTCTAAAGGACAAGTAAGGTCTAATACTAACACTCAAAGACCCAAAGCAAAATAGGTACCAAAATGTCCTTCTAGTATTTTAATTTTGTAGGATATTTGTAAGAATGGACATATTAACCCAAAGAAGAAGAAAGCGCCTAAGAGAGCTACTCACATGATCAATAAAAGAACTCTTAGAGCACCCATTACTGGAACTACAAAGTCTAATCATAGGAAACAATGGATACAAGTCAAAGAAGTATGTTGCACTCAAGGATGGACTAATGGATACAAGTCAAAGAAGTATGTTGCACCTCAAGGATGGACTACCACAGTGTAAAACTTGATTACCTTGAGGAGAACAAGAAAAGGAGGATCTCTTAAGCAATAAGCAATAAGCAATAAGCAGAGATGATCTCGGTTATGTCTCTAAGCCTTAGACTGTTCTAAATTTTTTGTGAAGAAGGTTTACCTAAATCATTTTTGTTTTCTAAGCATTCTTCTGAAGGAAATTTGTTTGAAGACTTGCTTAAATCCAGTTTTTGATTTAAAAATTTTGAACGATCTCAGCATCATCATCTAGAGGTTTTGAAATCGGCTCAGTATTAGCAAACACAACATGTATTGATTTTTTGATTGTAAAAGTTTGTTTGTTGAACACCGTATAGGCTTTACTACGATTAGAGTAACCAAGAAATAAACCTTCATCACTTGTGTAGTTCATATGGTGTTTTCCCAAGCAATGATGTAAGCTCTATTAGAGATGTAGCAAGTTGTGCTTATTGCTTCTACCCAGAACACTTGTGAAATTCCTTTCTCGTTTGCTCTTGCCATTTGTGTGAGCACTCTGTTTTTCCGTTCAACAACACTATTTTGTTGAAGAGTTCTTGGCACTGAAAAGTTGTGATCAATTCCATGCTCATCACAGTAGTCTACAGATTCATTGTTTTCAAATTCTCCTCCGTGATCAGACCTGATTGACACAATGGAAATACCTTTCTCATTTTGGACCTTTTTGGCAAAAACAATGAATGCATTAAACGTTTCATCTTTAGAGGAAAGAAACAAAGTCCAAGTGAATCTTGAATAGTCATCAACTATAACAAGAGTGTACAAGTTTCCACCGAAACTTTTCACTCTTGACGGACCATGAAGCAATTGGAGTGGCCTTTCAGTTGAGACTATCTTCTTTGATTTAAACATGCTTGTTTACCCTTTTGACAGGCATTACAAATAATATCATATTCGTACTGAATTTTTAGTAAACCATCAACCAAATCCCTTTTTGTTAATTTTGAAAGTTGATTCATGTTAACATGTGCAAGACGTTTATACTACCCAACTTTTTTCCTTTTTGCTTACCCTTACCGTCCCTTGGAGCTCTCAGCTTTATATTTAACTCTTCTTTCTTCAATGGCAACTCATCCTTGCTTATTACTAAGCACTCTTCTGAATCGAAGATCACCCAATTATTTTTGTCGTACACACTGAGTAGATTGTGTACATAGTACACATTTTCAACCTTCATTCCTTTGTTACTTCCTATCTCTCTAATTCCAGCAATTCTTCTAGATTGATTGCCACCAAAGCTTACTTTGCCTCTGTCTTTTGGTTTGAGTGATATGAACTTCTCAGTATCACCCGTCATATGTCCGGAGTATCCACTATCAATGTACCATTTGTTCATTCTGGATGCTTTGAGGCCTCATCTGTCTCTGATTCTTCGCCCTCTTAGGCCACAAGACAGATGTTGGCGGTTTTTTCATCATCACTTTCTTCTTCTTCTGAAGAACTATCTCCCCAAATTGATGTGACAAAGGCTTTCTTCTTTCTAAATCTTTCTTTCTTCTTTTCTTTGTACTTCATCTTCTTGGATAACTGGGACACTCTGGTTTCTTGCATTCAAAGCAGATGATGGTTCTTTTGACTCATTCTGAGAAGTTGAGATTCTATGTTTTGACTGAAACTTCCTTCCGGCTTTGCTCTTGTAGAATTTCTTGAATTTTCTGACAATAAGACCCATTTCGTCATCCTCCAGGTCTTCTTCGTTGTCATCTTCTCTCTCTTGAGTTCTGAGAGCGATATTTTTGCGGTTTTTCTCGTTCATCTCTTTTTTATATCTTTGCTTACTCTCATATTCTGTAAGGATTCCGAATAGCACTGCAACAGAGCCAATTGATTCTTCCTTCGTTTCTTCAATTGCTATTACCTTCGGCTCCTATTCTTTTGTGAGACCACTTAAGATTTTTCTTACTTGATCCTCCTGACTATACTTTTTCTGAGTGCTATGAGATGATTTATGAGATGGAAGAATCTGACTTCCATATCTCGAACACTCTCTCCCTCCTTTATTTTGAATAGCTCGAGTTATGTGGTGAGAGTGTTAATTCTGCTATGTTTTATACTAGTGGTCCCTTTGTGAGCTATCTCTAGTGTTTCCCACATTACTAGTGCTCCCCAAATTTCTTTCGTGGTTTCTAGGCTGGAAACTCAGAAGTATTCTCGTTGGCTTAGTGCACAAGTAAGTATGTTGATGGCTTTGTTGATTAGGGTCAGCAACTTTCTGTCTTCTTCATTGAACTCGCTGGGACTCTTATGTACTCGTTATCCGTTTAGGGTTTTGTACTTGTTGTTTGTTTAGGGTTTTCATAGGACGTAGTTACCATGCTCTATCATGTCGCATAATCCATACTCAATCATCTTGATGAAGATTTTCATCTTTATCTTCCAAAAGGTATAGTTTTCACTGCAGTTTGGACGTTGAACACCCTTTGGGTAGCATGCTGTCTCTCAATCCTGTCATGGATCTCTCTTTGGACTATTAAGTCTTTACTGAAGAGACCTATTCTGATATCAAATGCTAGTGGCAGTTTCACCCAAGAGGGGTGAATTGGTGTCTCTGAATCCTGTCATGGATCTCTCTTTGGACTATTAAGTCTTTACTGAAGAGACCTATTCTGATACCAAATATTAGTGGCAGTTTCACCCAAGAGGGTGAATTGGGTGAGTTATAAAAATTTTGCAAAATTAAAACAATGAACTATCGAAAACAGAGAGTGTAAGTTGGAAGGATATCACCGTAGAAAAAAAGACAAGATTTATACTAGTTCGGTTTCAACCACTTTACCTACATCCACTCCTCAAAGGAGGTGCTCTGAGTATTCTACTATGTTCTGAGATTAATTGGGCTCTTGGCGCCTCAATACAGTAATTGATACTCTCAATCACTTACAAACCCACTCAAGAGTCCACACTCTTGAGTTTCACACAGATTGTAATTAATGAAGAAGGGTACAGCCTCTCTCTTACGGAGTGAATAATGATAATCACTGAAACTCGGTGTATGGAAGAACAGAGTATTGAATGCAATAGAAAATAATTGACAGAGGGTAGCTTTATTTAATGGTTCTTCGTGCCTTTTTATAGTTGAAATAGTTTAGTAACCATTAGACGGAAGAGCTTCTAGCCGTTGAGAGTCCTGTTGCGTGTTTTCCCAGTTGTAACGGTTTCCGCTATTAATGCTTTTGACAAGGTAAGTTAGAAGAGTTGTTGGGTTTTTTTTTGTATTCTGTAATAATATATTGATTCAATAAGTTTTTCTTTGCAAAGTAAGATGAAGAACATAATCGAAACAAATGAACAATGAACATTCATAGTTTATAAGTAAGATCAATCAGTTGTTAAATGTGCTGAGCAATAACTAAAAGTGCTTGATCAATTACTGCTTGATCGATCAGGTTATCGATTATAAGAGTTTTTGAAGCAGATACCTGAGTTTATTGATCAAGTGATCGATCAATGATTTATCCATCAATGATTGATCATAGTGATCATGATGTGATTGATAAAATGACATAGTGACTTTCTATTGATGTGCAGAGAAAAAGAAGATCAAGATCACTTTTGATTTTCAAACTCATTAAATAGAAGATTAAGACAATCATAAAGGCTGAAAAAGGCTTAAATGAAATAGGAGATAAATTTTGAGAACATCATAACTGATTGAAGTTTGAACTGAAAACGCCTTGTGATCGAAGTGTTCGAACAAGTGATCGAACACTTGTTGATGGATCAGGTTATCGATAATCAAAGTGTTATAGAAATAAATTTTGAAGCATTAATTTTTGAACACATTATCGATAAGTAGATGATGGATAACCTTATCAATGAACAACAAGCAGAAGTATATTCAGTGAAAGCACATGCTATGTAGGTTGATTGAATTTATTCTTGTAAGATCAAAAAACTGATTTATGGATCACGTTATGTGAAAACAAGATAAACATGAAGTGCTGTGATTGATCATATTATTGATAATGAGATTATCGATCCTGTGATCAAAGAATCATAGTTTAAAAACGATGTGCTGATTATCGATCATGTGATCAATAATTTACAATAATTTACTGATCAATTGGTGATCGATAAGCTATCAAAATAGATAAGTTACCGAAATAAATGCCTATCAAATTTGTATCCTAACATTTGATCATCCTGATTACTCCAGATTTTCATACACAACTAAGTTAACAATGCTCAAATTGATCAATCAACACATTATCTTATTTTCAACCATTATCTTATTTTAAACCATGATTCTTAATCACCGCACTTCATGTTTATATCTTGTTTTCAATATAAATCAGTTCTTTGATTTTACAATAATAAACTTTACAAGAATAAACTTCTTTATCGATAACATTATTCAACCTACATAGCCAGATCGCCTATTCAATCAACCTACGTAGCCACTGAATATAATGCTTCATCCATCAGATGATGATCAATACTTAATACTTACTTGTTATCATCAAAACCTTAATCCATTCTATCATCAAAACAGAAGTTATATATACAATAACGCGCGCTGCACGCACACTAGGACGGCCAATACCTTTAAAAAAAAATTCATTCTCTAAGTTCGCACAGGAAGACACATCGCCGCATGATGGATTCGAGTTTTCATATTTTTCCGTCGTCCAAAACCACAACCATACCTCATCGCCACCATCATCATTATCATCATTATCTCTTATGGCTGCTGAGTTCTTAGAACATGTTGTGACTGGGTTCAGATCCATGAGAAGCTGTGGGATTGAATTTAGTTTGAGAGCGGGAGTTTAATTCTAGTCCTTAGTTTAGACTATTTTGTTGATGATTTCTGGTTTGAAGTTTGTTATATTTGGTTTAAAGTTAGGAATTGCTAGTTGTAATTGTTGGGTTGGATTGGAATTGCTGAGATTTGGATTGGCACACTTGGTTTATACATATATTTATGTTTATGCATTTGTTAATTCATTGTTAGTGTGATTTTTATGCAAGTTGTATAGAGATTATGCTTGAAGTAAATTTAACAAGTAATTAACGTTCTAGTTGAGTATTAATTTAAAAAGAATAACTTATATAAACTAATCATAACCACTTAAATTGCTCCCATATCATTAAACAAGCTACGATAGTTATTGATTCATTCCTTGAGATTTCTTACAATTCAAATTTGTATTTTTCATTCTTTCTTAAAAATACCAAAAAAAAGGTAGTTTAAAATTATTTCTTTATTTTCATAATTAGTTTATTAAAAAAAATCTTTTTCAAACCCCTCCTTTCAATTGTTAGGAATTAATAAAAAGCTCTTAAGACTCGACCCCGACCCCGAGCTGTGCTTTACTAGTTTTATTTTTGATTTAACAAAGGGCCAATCACTTAGTTTTTTTTTTGAAATTGTGAATTATTAAAATTATTATTAATTAACTTAATAATGTGAATAGGTGGCTGCCAGGTAGATTATGGAGTGAGTTGTTTTTTCCTGATTGGACAGACCATGCCACTCCAGGTTCACCTAAGAATGTGGGCTGGCTGACGGGACCTTTTGTGAAGGATTAATAAGATTGGGCCTTGAGCCTGTACTATTCACCAAAAAAAAAGCGCATATTAAACCGGATAATAACAAGCGATTTTAAATTATTGACTTTTTAAATGATTGACTTTTACTAACCATTATTATAATAAAAGAATAGATTAGTTTTGAGGAATTGGTGATATTGTATAAGTTTGCATAGAATTTATTATATGTGAGTAGGATGATGATAGGTATTCTGTTTTAGTATATTTTGGTATATTGTGAGGGGTTGAAGGTGGGTTACGTGGGAGAGGTGAGAATTGATAGGGGAGATAAAGATTAGCATGAGCTTTACATGTATTTTGTAGTAAAATATGTTTTAATTGTCAATTGACTTATCAATGATACCTCTATGTTATGTGTCATGCAGATTTACATTAAATGTGTTGTGCAGACACAGCTCATAACCTTCATCCGTAGAGGTTGAAGAACCACATGAGGCAAAACAAGAAAAATGGTAAAAGGAAAAAGCACGGGAGCAAAAGAATTTTTTGCAAGAAAAATATAATTACATGTATCTAATATCAAACTAATTATTTGTATATATTGTGACAACTTAGAAAAATATGACAACTTAGAAGTTTGGGGTTTTTTCCTCTTGCTTGGGATTTTTAGACCAAAAAACATGGCCACTTAGAAAAGTACTTCTAATATGTTTTAAATTGGGAAAATGAGATTGAGGAACACAAAATAACACAAAAGGTCGAGAAAATTTGATAATGAATCTGAAGGGCGTTGAGTGTACAAAGGCTTCTCCACTCATTCAAGTTAAATATTGCCTCCGGCTGTTTACACATTTATTTTGATTTCATATTTATTTATTTTTCTCAAATAATAATAACTTGATTAACAAAAATATTTTAAGAAAACCATATCTATTTATTTCAAATAATTAATTTAATTACAAATAACTAACTTAATTTATTTTTTACCTATTTAAATTAGTCAACTACCTCTTAGTTTTTTTATTTTTAAAAACATTTTTAAGACACCAATATGTATATATATATTTCTATGATAAATGTATTAAATTCTTTTACTTCTTCTTTCTAATTATTATTCATGCATTTATTGTACTTATATCATTTATATAAAATAATTTTTTAACTTAATTATTAGGCTAAAGCATATATTTGCTTCTTTAACTTTGTATAAGATTTGAATTTGGTCTTTTAAAAAGCATACATTTACCCTTAACCTAAAATTATTAGGCTTTTTGTAACAGAAAATTATAGTATTTGAGAATATTTTATTAATATCATCATTTTTTTAAAAAAATTTAGGGTCAAAGACTAAAGTATACTTTTTAAAGGATGAAAAAACTTATACTTTAGCCTAGTTGTTATATTAACCCAACAACTTAAAAAGCTTCTAATTTGAGTGAGATAAAAAAGTTATATTCCGCCCTGCCCACTCAAACCGTTCATACCTTAAATCCGGGGAAAAGAGTTAATAGTGGGAGAAAGAGAGAGAGGAGATGAACTGGAGAGATGCTTCAAAGATAAAAAATGAGAGTGAGGAAATTAAATATGAATATGATTCACTAAATAAAAAATAGGGAAAAAAGACAAAAAATGCAACTTTAACTCCATAATCCCCAAAACGTCCGTCCAATTCCACAAATCCCATTTTGGTACCATGAGACCAAATTGGGATTATTATGTGAAAAGAAAAGACCAATTACCCTTCATTTTAAATATTATTTTAAAATATCAAGGCCCATACTGGCCGACGGTCACGGAGCTCCGGTGGCGCTCCCGGA
>NW_021632312.1:0-62193 GCF_004799145.2 Neltuma alba | reverse complement strand
GTTTGGTTTTACTGTGATACTTAAGATTTAGTATAGGCTATGGCTGCAGTATTGTCACAGTATACCATCACCGGATTGGTACTCATTTCCAAATCTAAGGTGTTCTATAAATCTCTTCAGTCATAAAGCCTCTTGCACTGCTGCAGTGCATGCCACAAACTCAGCTTCCATTGAATGTAAGGCAATGCACGTTTCCTTCTTGCTACTCCAACATATGGCGCCATTATTGAGCAAGAAGGTATAACCTGAAGTTGACCTTCGTTCTTCTTCATCTCCGCCTACATCAGTATCGGAGTACCCAACAAGATGCAGGTCACTTCCTTCATAGCACAGTGCATAATTGGAAGTGCCCTTCAAGTATCTCAAGATCTTCTTCACTGCTTTCCAATGCTTTTCTCCGGGGTTAGACTGGAATCTGCTCACCAGTCCCACTGCATAACGGATGTCTAGTCTTGTACACATCATTGCGTACATCAGACTACCAACAGCACTGGTATATGGAACTCTTTCCATCTTCTTTTTGTCAGATTCAGTTTTGGGACACATGTCAGAACTCAAAGCCACTCCAGTAGCAACAGGTGTACTTATGGGATTGCAGTCTTTCATGTTAAATTGCTCAAGAATCTGTGGATATAATTCTCTTGTTAAAGAGAGAGGATTCGTTTAGAACGATTTCTTTGGATTTTAACTCCAAGTATGTATTCTGCTTCACCCATATCTTTCATCTCAAAATTCAACGAAAGCCATTCTTTAATAGCCACCACCGAATCTAGACTATTTTCAGCTAATAGTATATCATCTACATATAAGGATAATATGACAAAATTACCCTCAAACCACTTAATGTAGATGCAGTGGTCTTCCTCTATCATTTAGAAGTCATATGAGGTTATTGCTTTGTGAAACCTCAAATACCACTGTCTGGATGATTGTTTCAATCCATAAATGGACCTTTTAAGTTTACAGAATTTATTTTCTTTTCCATTTTCAATGAAACCTAATGGTTGTTCCATATAGATTTCTTCATCCAGACCACCATTCAGAAATGCGGTTTTTACATCCATCTGATGTAATTCTAGATCTAAACTGTTTACTATTGCCAGAATAAATCTAATAGAATTGAAATGCACAACAGGTGAGAATGTATCTTCATAATCTATTCCTTCCTGTTGTGTGTACCCCTTTGCCACTAATCGAGCCTTGTTTGTCAATTGATCCATCCATTTTTCTTTTAATTTTGAGAACCCACTTGTTCCCAATGGCTTTACGCCCTTTTGGAAGATCAACTAATACCCAAACTTGTTCTTTTTCATTGAGTCCTTTCTTCTTCCATAGCTTTCATCCATTTATCTTTCGCAGGACCTGACAAAGGCCTCTCGTACAGAACGAAGCTCATCATCCCCTTCTGGAGTAACTAAGAGAGATTCGCTTTCTATTTGAAAGCATCTTTTGGAACACTTTCCCTGTTACTCCTTCTGACGGGAGCTATTTGCTTATCTTTCTTTCTTTGTTCAGGTCTTGGTGTTGACCCTTCTTGGCTCCCACTTAGATTGACACACCTAGACGATTCTGGTCTGTCAATTTGTTCTGCACTGACTTGTTCCTGTGTCTCATAAAGAGATACAGTGCGGTCAACATCTCCTCTATTAGGAAATTCAGTCTCAATGAATGTGGCATCTCTTGATTCCATTTCAGTCATTGTTCCATCTTCGTTTTCACCTATGAAAATGTATCATTTAGATTGTTCAGAGTACCTTATAAAGATACACTTCTTTCCCCTATGACCAATTTCCCATGCTTGTGGGAATCATCACGAACATATGCCGCTGACCCCCAGGGTCTTAGGACACTTAGATCCGGTTTGCATTTTGTCCACAATTCATAGGGTGTGGAAGCGACTGATTTTGAGGGCACACGGTTAAGTATGAAGGTTGCCGTTAACAAAGCATCACCCCAATATGAAATTGGTAGGTTTGCTTGGGCCATCATAGACCTAACCATGTCTAAAAGAGTTCTATTCCTCCTCTCAGCCACTCCATTCTGTTATGGAGTGCCAGGGATAGTCAGTTGTCTAATTATCTCTTTTTCCTCACAGAGCTGTTTGAATTGATCAGATAAATATTCACGACCTCGATCAGTACGTAATGTTTTAATTTTACTGTCCATTTGATTCTCTACCTCATTTATGTATTGTCTAAAGCATTCAAGAGCTTCAGACTTATGTGAGATCAAATAGACATGACCATATCGTGAAAAATCGTCAATGAAGGTAATAAAATACCAAGCTCCATGTCTTGCCCTCACACTCATTGGACCACAGATATCAGAATGGATTAATTGCAATGGATTTTCAGCTCTTGTTCCCTTACCGAAAGGTTTTCTAGTTGCCTTACCAGCTAGACAATTTTCACATAAGGACATTTCCATGTTAGGGATTGCGCCCAACATTCCTTCTTTTGCCAGTTTAATCATTCTATTTTGATTAATATGTCCTAGTCTAGCATGCCATATATTCATATCAGGATTGGTTGAAGAAATAGCAAAACAATCATGAGCGTTAAAACCAAAAGCAAGATCCATAACAAAAAATTTCTGGAATCTGAATGCTGAACTATAAAGTTCTGAGTTGAAGAAAATGTCTGCAACTTTGCTATGAAAATTAACATTAAACCCAAAGTTTACTAAGAAAATAACAGAAATTAAATTCCATCGGATGTCGGGAGCATGAAGCACATCATGGAGTATCAAGGTCTTTCCACCACGCAAAGCAAGTTTGCAGGTGCCAATGCCTCAAACCTCGATTCTTGCATTGTTCCCAACGTAAAGCCACTTGCTTTGATACAGCAACCGACGGTATTCCATGAAGGATCCCCAATCCCTGCTTACGTGGTCTATGGAGCCTGAGTCTATAATCCAAGAAGAAGAAACAGGTTCTGTTAGAAAAACAGTACTAGAAACATATGAAACATGTGAATTCACATAATTCACTAATACTTTTCGCTTTAGCCTGTTTGGAACAATCACGTGCGAAATGGCCCATTTGTTGGCAGGCGAAGCATTTGACCTTCTTCAGGTCTAGCTTCTTCTTCCCGCCTTTCTTTCCCTTTTTCTTGAATTGTTTCTTGCCCCTTGTAAATTGAGGACCGCCCTTCTTCCCTTCTTTTGGGGCTTCTTGCCCTTTTTGAAATTGGGCTTTGATTGGGAAGTACCGGCATTCTCAGTCAAATAGGTATGTCCAGAGCTCTTGTAAGCCTCTAGACGTTCATCTTCCGGCTCCAGATGCTTAGCTACATCATTAAAAATGATGATGTTTTCATTGTGGGTTAGGTTGACTTTCATGTGCTCCCAACTTGCAAGGAGTGACCTGATGACAGCCTACACTTGCTGCTCATCAGACAAGTTATGTCCAGCTTCCTTCAGTTCCCGGATCATATTGGCCATCTCTCTCAGATGTTGCTTCATAGGATTGTTTGGCTTGAGCTTATAGGTATCGAACTTAATCGTCAACTTTCTAAGCTTGGTCGTAGAGACTCCGCCAAACTTATCCTTCAATGCTATCCACATGGCTTATGCAGTTTTGTGCGACTCAAATTCGCACATCAGGTCGTCAGCCATGGAGCTCAAAAGCGTGATTCTTGCTATGCTATTCTTCTTTTTCCAGGTTAGATATGCCTCTTGGTCTCTCCTGTGCTGGACTGTGTTGCCAGCTTCAGGTTCAACCATAGCAGTGGTGAGAGGCTCTATCGCATCCTGTTCTTCTAGGATATACTGGACCTTTCGGTGCCAGATGTCCCAGTTGTCCCCGTTAAGCTTTTCCCCTTTGTTCAATTCAACAATTATGTTCTTGGTTGCCATTCTTAGTTCTGTGACAAATCTATCCCACATTAATCTATGTTCTCTTTAAAGAGAACCGAACCAAAGAACATTTCAGTCATATAGCACAATAAAGTATACAATGTAATGTGCCTATATTATCCTCAATCAATAAATAATGAAATTACAAGATCTATGATCAGGAGAATACGTTTGTACCTCCCATCACACAGATACTAGTAATTATCATTATATTCTATCAAGAATACTATATAAGCACTTCAAAAATGTAACCTTTAGAAGTCTTATCTTCTAAAAGCTCCCACTTATAAAAGGCATACACATTATATTCACAAATAATCATACAACAATAATTCAAGTAATTTCATTAAATGAAATAGCATACTTAGTCTGTTTACAATGCATGAAACCACAAACTTAAGGCGAATACAAATATTACATCATTTGATATGAACATAAAGGTAATCAAGCATTGCTTTTCTTAGGCTTCTAAGTTTGAGCGTTTTGTTCATAAAGGAGGACACTAGCTCTATGAAGGATTTCGGGCGTACCTAGAGTATTCAAAATCTTCAGATAGCTACACGGAGGTCCGGTTACAGTATTGAACTCGGATCTTGGAGACACAGCAAATGCATAGGGAGAAGGTGAAGAAGAGAGAACAGAGGGAGGAGTTTTGAGAGCAGGAAAAAGAAACTGTAGTCATCCACTTAAACTGATCATGCAGTTACCCACTTAACTACACGTTTTTTTTAAAAGAGAAAAACTGCCTCCTCCGTAACTGTTCCATCCTTTTTGCAAATCATATAAAAAGGAAAAAATTACAATCAGAGACCCACAAGTTTTGCTATTCTCATCAGGACCCCAAATGATAATTGGGCTTGGGTCCAATCCACCAAGGGTGGACTGGCCCATTTTCTTACACCTCCCTTACCAAATCTTTCGACAACCAAAGAGAAAGAAGGAACAAAGGCAGCTCTTTAATCCTAAAAACACAATCTAGCTGAAAGGAAAAAATTTCGAGCTTACCCACAACTCAATGCACCGAAGGTACAATGTTGAGTGGGATTTGAGGGAGGCCTGCAACTTTCTAGTTTCGATTCTACCTTCTATGAATGCCAGTAGCGAAGGCCAAGTAGGACATGGTGAGGTTGAGGGAGACTTGCGAGCTCAAAGCCTCAGACTTGGGATGCGATTGTGAGGGGAATCAAGGGAGGGAAGGGAAATGAGGATACTTGACAGGAAAAGAGAAGAAGTGTTTTTTTTTTATAAAAATGGTGTCGTTTGAGATTTCTGGTAAGTAAAAAAAATATAAACTGGGTAACCCACCGAACCGAGGTTACCCAGTTTAATACTAGTTTTTTTCGGTTAAATCGGTTTTTTATCGGTTCAGTAGACCACCAGTCCAATAATTAAACTAGATCAAACTACAGACAGATTCACTGGTTTTTTGGTTGAACCGGCCGGTCAGATCCACTCCGGTTTTTTTTTCCTTGGTTTTCCCCTTCAAGCATAGCTTGTCTTTGTTACCAAAAAAAAAAAAAAGGAAACAATGAATCGACATGGAAATAAAACAATAACTTCCCACCATAAACAAGAAGGATAAACATTTAACTGCAAGCCATGCCAACGTATTTTTTCCCAAAAAAACAATTACATGTATTTGAAATTTGCAGGAATTATTTGTTTATTACTTGCTAAAGATGATACTACCCCTCTATCTTCGATCTTTAACATAAAAGTTAGATAACTAATTTATAGATACTAAAAAAATTAGTTATTTATAACAAATTTATTTTTGTTTTCTTAAATTACCCTCTTAAATCATTTGCATTGAAACTAGCCCTAGCCCTTCATACAAACTTTCTTGACACGTGCAATTAATAAGAATAGTTCAGGAAAATAATAATAAATATGAAAAATAAAGTAAATTGAGATATTATATTCAAAATGTAACCCCAACCAGCTCTATCAAATAAGAAAAATTATTGGACAGTCATGCATAAGTAACTTAAATTATTACTAATTCTCATAACATGTAAGTAACATGCAATAACTAGTGAGGAAATAATAATATATGCTTATTTTTTACTTGTTATGCATGCATATTACTTGCTTGTTATAATTTTTTTTTTTAAGATTAGATTGCTCACGTAGGGCTATACAATAATTTTTCTTAATTTTTTTATTAAAACCGAAGGCGTTGTTTGTGTTTAAAAACCTCATGGGGCCAATATTACATTTACTCATTTGATTAGTTCAATAAATATAAGCAATATCCTAACCAGCATAAAAATTGTTTACAAAGGAAAAGTTTTAAATAAAAATCTAGAATTGAAATTCATACAAGATGTTTCAGTGGTGCTGGCCAAATAAAAGTGCTAATTGCTTGGTTTGTTTTTTAACTCCACCACTACACTCAGAAAATTGTATCCCATTTTTATTAAAAAAATCCGAAAATTAAATAAAGCTTTTTTTTTTTCTAGGTATAATATAATAAAGCAAATCAAATAAATATATATTTTTTTGATAAATAGAATTTTGGTCAAAATAATTTTGAATAGCTCCAAACATTAAATAATATTCAATAATACAATACACATTTTTTTTGGCCAACAAACATACAATACATATACAAGCATTATTTTGTACGATGTCATATCAAATATTTTATAATATTACCTCCCATCATTAATATAAAATTTTATTTGACTTTTATGTTTTTATAAATATAAAACCCTAATTCACACTGTCTCTCATATTTTATCTATCTTTTTTTAAAATAGTCCTTGTAATAATAGTAGTTCTAACCAATACACTTGATCATCAATGATATTTTATAAAAGAAAACCTATATTTATTACAAATAAGTAAATAACTAACTCAACTATCTTTTTTAATCTATTCAAATTAGTCCATTAACTCTGATATTAACGACCAAGATAGTATAATAATTTTACCAATTGTTACTCTCTGTGATGTTACAAACTAATCTTAAAATTTTAGGAGGCAAGTACGTGCATCAAATATATAAAATCATGAAAAATTAATAATAAAAAATGTGGTTTTAAAAAAGTATTTTTAAATTCAAAATTTAGAAATGTAAAATAAAAATCCTGGAAATGAATTTGTAGCTGAAATAGTGAAATATCAGCATTGTCCACTTGGGATTAAGAATATGTTTTGATCACCGTTTGAAGGAGGAAAAGCGTCTAGGAACATGTATAACGGCGGTTTGGAGCTTTTTAAAAGTAAATCGGGTGTTTGGATGACCTTAAAATGTAACCAACTTTTGGAGGAAACTGCAGACGCGTTGAGTCGTTCTGAATAGCTGCGTTGGGTGCGTTAAGAAGCTCATTTACCATTAAAATAGCATTTAATATGCTAATTTAAAAATGCCCCTACCAGATTTGCCCTTTACCCTCACTCCTCTCTCTCTCTTCTTTCACTCTTCTCCCTCACACTGAATAGCTCCCATTTTCTCTCTGTCGTTGCGTCGCTGGTCTTCTCCCATGCGTTAGTTTTTCTTTGATTTGGGCTACTCCCCTTTTGTACCCAAAAAAATAAACTTTATACTCATTTCATATCTAAGCATATATATTTGAAGTTAAACGAAATGGATTGTATTTATGACTCAATTAGATACCAAATTATACAAAGCTAACAATCCAACTAGTTATATGGTATTATTTAGTTCAAGAAATTTTAATTTTAAAGAATTTAATTTATACTCATATTTATCCATTAAATATATTTTTTTGCAAAAAAATATATTTAATTATCTATCATGTATGTTCAAATTCCTCTCACTAACAAATATTTTATTTTATAATTTTAATTTTAATTATTTTTTTAACAATTATCACATTAATATCATATAATATAAAACACTAATATTCAATAAAATTTATGGTCTTTTCAATCATTTTACATTTAAACTTACTTTTTTATTAATCATCTAAATAAGTTTTAACTTTTTTAACTGACCTTTTATAAACATCAATCCAAACATAAATCATATTATACTAACTGACTTTTATTCTAACTTCAGTTTGCAAAAGTCAATTATAATAAAAGTCAGTTTTACTACCGCTAATCTAAACACACTCTAAATTGTCAAACCAACCATCAGACTCACATACTGCTGCAAGTCAATGTAAGTCATCCCCATTACAGGCCCAAAAATAGACATTTATCCTAAATACAGCCCCTTTTTTTGTGATAAAAATAAGATCTACATAACTCCTTTCCTAAAATAATATAGATATAACCTGCTCAAACAGGTTTCTCTTTACATATAGAGCTCACCAGTTATCTTGTATAATATCATATCAAATATTTCACATCTTCATAGTATAAAAATTTCACCAGGTCTTTTATTCTTCATAGTGTGACAAACTAACCTTAAAATTTTAGGATGGAGATATATATATATATATATATATATATATAAAATCATGAATATATGTTCAACAGATTCGGAAAAGTAAAATTCAAAATTAAAAGGATGTCCTTTGCTACCTGGTCATAATCGTGTATTACTAGGCCTTGAGCCACTCATAAAAAAGCAGTCAATCGAATACCATTAATATAATGCATGGCTGAATGAAGCACAACCACTTATTGAAGAAAATCAGCAAACTAGCAAAGGAAATGTTTATTGAATCACAACATAAAATGCCTATCGGCAGAACACAAATCATAAAACAAAGTGATGGCAACAAACTTTGCCATTCATTCCAATTAATACAGCTAAGAATTAAAAAAAATTTAAAAAACAAAATGCTGATATCACTGCAAGATAAAGCCACAAAAGACGTCTCCAAACTTAATGCTGACCAATCTCCTAGTAAATCTGAAAACTATAACAGTAAACGACTAAAGAAGATGGTGGAAAACACTGCCATTAACAGAGAAACAAACATTTTCGTGACTCTATCCTACTATTTATATGTGCTTTAGCCTCACTAAGTATCCTGCTATGTATATTTCATATGTCTTTTACAAACATCAATTGCAGCGATCAGGAATGGTTAACAATTACTTTCCCATCCTCTTGTAAAATTCTAACTTCCAGTATCATTAATAAAGAAGAAACTTGAGCTATCCCTGATAAAGAATAAATATAAGACGAGGATATTCATCAACAAGACACTAAAATCTATGACCGTTTCACCACAAAAAAATTTATATTTGGGCATTTAACTTTCATAATACTTCCTCACCATATCTTGCTTCTTCAAAGAAAGATATGCAATTTCCTCTACATTTTTTAACAAAAATTAGGAAGAAAATAGAAAGGAAATGACAGCACCAGGGGTATTGCAAGCCGGACCTTCTCTTGTTCCCATAGAAAGAAAAAGTACATCGCCAGTGGAAACATATGATACTTGACCACATATTAAAGGTACATAAAAAGACAATTACCCATCAAACCATATTCTTGCCAAACAAGTCAATTAACTGTGTAAATTCACAATACAAGCTTTTGCCAACCGCTCATGGTAGTTAACATGAATATTTGTGGAAAATGAATTTGAGGTGCAGTAGATCTCACATTGTTTTATTTCTTCAGCACGCCTCCATCAATCATTCTACTGAGAACCTTAACTGCCTTGTCATTCTCATTGTTTTCAAGAAGATATGGAATAACAATGTTGAGAGTTATGGAATCAGGGAGGCATTTGTTCTCTTCCATTCTATCAAGCAAGGCCACGGCTTCATCAAGAAAACCCTCTTTGCAAAGTCCATGAACCATAGCAGTATAGGTACGCACATTTAGTTGATAACCTTTAGCCAAGAGGTGCTGAAAAGTGTCCCATGCATCATTTAATCTATCACCTTTGCACAAACCATCAATAAGTATAGTGTAGGTCTTCACATCAGGCCGAAATCCTTGATTGACAATTTGCCTAAATAATGTAATTGCCTTGTCAACATGTCCCGTTTTGCAAAATGCATTTAACAAGATGTTATACGTGCTTACGTTAGGGCGAAGGCCCCTATCATGCATCTCATAGATAATATACTGTGCGCATGAGATTCTTCGTGATTTGAGCAACCCATCAATAACAGAATTATAAGTTACAACGCAAGGAACCAAATTTCTGGAATCCAGTTCCTTAAAAAGATCCATCGCTTCATCCACCATTTTCATCTTAAAGCATGCGTTGATCAAAATGCTATAACTAACAATGTCAGGTGCCAAACCATTTTCAATCATCTTATTAAAAACTTCCTTAGCCTCAATGATATTATTGGTCAAACAATGTCCATCTATCAAAGTATTATATGTAAAAACATTAGGTCTCTGATCACTCTTCACCATCCTAGCAAATACAGCTTGAGCTTGTACAATCCTTCCATCTTTACATAATGCATCAACTAGGATGCTAAATGCATAAGCATCTGGTTGTATGTCTTTCGATATCATTTCATTGAGTAATTGATTTGCTTGATGCCATTGATCCATGCTACAGAAGCCATGGATTAGACTACTATAAGTAACAACATCTGGAGATATCCCGTGGTCAATCATTTCAAAATAGAGATTGTGTGCATCATTAACTAGTCCTTCTTTACAAAGCGCATCAATGATTGTGCTGTATATAACTATATTGGGCTTAACAAGGTGCCTCCCCATTACTTTAAGCAATTTAAGAGCAGATGTTGTTTTTCCCATTTTACACAGCCCATTTACTAATGTTCCATAACTAACTTCATTTAACTTCAAACCTTTTGCCATTATGTCATCGTAGAAATCTAGAGCTTTGCCAACATTTTGATTTAAACAGAGTCCTTTTATTAGTGTATTCAAAACTACAGCGTTTGGTTGATAGCCCATCTTGAAAATTTTCCCCAACAGAGAGAAAGCAAGATCCATCTGACCGACGTGGCAGTGGCAATTGATCAAGATGCTCAGGTTAAATAAATCTGGCACGTAGCCCTTCAACTCGGCTTGGGCAAGAAGTGAGATAACCAGGGGATAATGTCTCATCTTCACTATGGACCCCAAAACCTCATTGATATATTTTCTAGAGGGAGGGGGACGCATGTGGAGCAGGCGAGTGACTGTATCAACAGCGTCGCGGATGTTGTTGGGGTTTGGGGACTGGGAATGAAGATAAGATTTGCGAGTGAGGCAACAAGAGAAGAAGTGAAGGAAGTTATAAGTAGCAAAGACAGGAAATTTGGTGGAGGAGGAGTACCTTGCAGATGCTGAAGAAAGCATATTTGGGATCAGATTGAAGGAGGAGTACCTGCGATGCCTCAACGCTTCTTCAGTTCACCGAACACAAAAATGCACAAAGCTTTGCCCAATGAATCAAATCGAAGCCTGAAAGGAGGGTGAAGCCAAGGTGTGATGGAAGAAACAGAAACTGAGGTAGTGACCAGTGAGTTCCGTCTCTCTCATCGGCCGGGGAAAAATCTACCAGGCAGGCCTTCGTATTTGGGTAGTCCATTTATTTCTTTGTTTGTTAAAAAAAAAAAAGGCCGAGGATGGTCCATTTAATCAATCGTTAATGTGGGTATTCTTTCTTCTTCTTTTTTTTTTTTTTTGTTATTTAGGTTAATATTTAATCAGGACTTCAAATTTAAAATATAAGAACAAATACAAAAAAAATATTATGATTTTGCTAAAAATTAGATATTTATTTGTTTTACTCCAAGGAGTGATTGGATGCTGAGGATAAAGATAATTGCCTGATCTTTATATGAAATAATAACGTTATTTTTTTTTTTGAGTTATTTTTCAATAAAACTCCTTTCTAATTTATATAATTATTTTAAAATGTTTAATTCAAATATCAAAACTTATGATATAGGCATGTGGTTCTATATTGAAAATAATTTATATCAACTTTTTCGTATTTATTATGCCTAGTTCTCCAATCATGCATAGCATGTGTTCTTTTTTAATTTTATGTGAATTTATATTTAAATGTCATTAGATAGTAATATTTTAAAATTGGGATAAATGGTGTTGTGTAATTGAAGAATTTGAATAGAATGGTTATAAATAACTTAATATAAGTACCGGCTAATATGATAGTAGTATGAAATAAGATAAAATTTATAAAAACTTATACTGCATCATGATATAACTTAGGCTTCACAGTACTTTTACACCCCACCACAAAACATTTGTCATCTACAGTACAAAGAAAATAGTAAAAATGGCATGGAAACAAAACAATAATTTCCCACCATAAACAACAGGGGCGTACATTTTGTTGCAAGCCAACCCAACATATTTTTCTTGACCAAAAAAAAAAACAAGACAATAACATGTATAGTCATACACAAGTAATTCAATAATTAAAGAGTCTTATAATAAATACGTAACATACAATAGCAAGTTCGCTTCCTTGTTGTAAGGTCTTTTAATAATTAGATTGCTTATATCGAACTACACAACAATCTGTCCTAATTTTTATTTTGAAACCGAAGGTGTTGTTTGTGTTAGAAAACCTCATGGGGTCAATATTCCATTTACTCATTTGATTGGTGCAATAACTAAGGATAATATCCTAACTACGAGCTTCGGTTCTAATTATACGATCTCGTTTGTAAGCTGTCTGCAAACAAAGTCCTGTAATTAGGATCGGAGTCCGGAGAAAGCAGTAAAAAAAAATGATTTTCAAAAGAAAAATTTAAAACAAAAATCTAGAATTGAAATGGCCAAATAAAAGCGTTAATGATAATGCTATCCTTCAAACCCCACTCTCCATGTATTGGGGTGGTAATGCATCAGGTTCTTCTTTCTCAATCTTCGAATCATGATGTTATGGGCATTGGTGGATTCTGGAGATTACTTTGGAAAATTTAGCTGCCATTCAAACAATTGCTCCTTATTTAGAAACTTTTACAAAATGTCTTATCCTCTTGTGATATTTTAAAGAAAAATCACTTGAACTCTTCTGGGCTTTGTCTCTTTAGATGTGAATATGAAGAATCTTTAGAGCCTTTATTTATCTCAAACTCCTCTTTAGTTTGGATGCTTTCTTATCCGAATTCCCAAGATAAATTTCCCAAAATTTAAAGTATGGCTAAAGGAAACACTTGTTCATCTTCATCAAGATGGTTTTCCTTCTCTAGTTTCTCGAATTATTTGTTTGTTTAATACAACATGGAGAAAGCGCAATTATGTTTTGCATTATGGAAAATATGACTCTCCAATCTCCATCATTCAAGAAATTCAAAATGCCCAATATTTCTCAACTTTAGCCTTCAAGGATTTTTCAAAAGGAAAATTTAAAATAAAAAGGAAAAATCGAAATGGCCAAATAAAAATGTTGATTGCTCGATTTGTTTTTAACTCCACTAAGAAAATGAATCCCATTTTCATTAAAAAGCATCACCCTCAAATTAAATAAAGGTTTTTCTTCTAAGTATAATATAATAAAACAAATTAAATAAACATATGATTTTTTTCAATAAATGATGTTTTGGTCAAAACAATCTTGTGTAGCTCCAAGCATGAAATAATATTCTGTGATACAATACCTATACAGGCATTATTTTGTACAATGAGTCATTGACATCAAATATTTTATATTTTTGCAGTATAATAATAACTCTACCAAGTTTTATTCTTCACGATGTGACAAATTAATCTCAATTTTAGGATGTAGATTCGGGCAATAAACATGTAAAATCATACGTATATGCTCAACAATTTCTGACATGAAAAAATAATAGTAAAAAATCTAGTTTTAAATAAGTATTTTTAAATTCAAAATTTAGAAATTATAGAAATTTTTAAACATAATTTCTAATAATATAAAAATCAATCAAGTATCATTAACATAATGCATGGGTGAATGCCGTCATATGTTTTAATTTCCATACAATATATAAAAATTGATTTGGCACATGAGGAGAAAAATCTACTAGTTTTGTTTTGTTTCAATGATGTGAATACTGTCTTTGCTGAATCTTCTATATAATAATATATACATTTTTTGATTGACATAATATATACATTTTAACATTTCTGTTAGTAATATATAGTTCATGGTAAAAATGTATCAAAATATTATGATTTTGCTAAAAATTATATATTTATTCATTTTTACTCGGAGAAATTGAAGAAAAAAAATTTATAAGTTTGGGTATCTTCAAATTACTTTGTACTTGATATCAACTTTTGTTAAAACAGGAATGTTAACGTTAAAACCTTTCTAACAAATATATTTTTGAGGCTCTGAATTTAAGTTTTTCTCCTTATAGAGTAAGGTATTAACAATAATAGAATATGTTTCCAAAGAAAAAATCGTAAAAAAAAAAAATCTTAAAAATAGAAAAATTGCAAATAAAAACCCTTCACAATATTAATATTCATTTTGACAATAATTTTTATGAACAAATCCTTAGATGCAACCTTTCAATTTACAAGGGCTTTTTTGTTTTGCGATTTTTTCAAATAAAAATCCAGAATTGAAAAGGCCGAATAAAAGTGTTGATTGCTTGATTTGTTTTTAACTCCACGAAGAAAATGAGTCCCATTTTCATTAAAAAAAGTATCACCCTCAAATTAAATAAAGTTCTTTTCTAAGTATAATATAATAAAACAAACTAAATAAACATATGATTAATATACTCCTCTAGTCCTATTTATAGGATAGAGAGAGAAGACATTTTTTGGTCCTATTTATAGGGTACTGAGAGAAATTTTCTGCATGGATGTATAATCTTACCGTCATTTATTATTGTATTGACTTTGTTTACATGAAATATAATGTATATTAAATAAGGATAAAGTTAAAAAGTTATTAAATTTTAAATGAGAGTTAGTAAAGTTTAAAATTTTTCTTAATTTGTATGAAATATACTGAAAGTGTCTTATAAATAAAACTAGATGAGTATTAATTTTTCCTAATTTCACATCAAAACCGGAGGCGTTATTTGTGTTAGAAAGCATCATGGCCCAATGAACATGTACTGATTGTGATCAGTTCGATAAGAGGTTAAAAAAAAAAGTATGCGTTAATAACTTAAAAAGCAGTCGTTAACAATTTAAAGTGTAACGATTAACAACTATCGCGATAAGTATTGAAAACACATTTTCTCAGCGCATCACAAAAATATAATGCATGAGTTATCAATAGCTGTTCCGAAAGTTGTTAATTCTTACACTTTAAATTATTAACAACTGCACTTTCAGTTATCAATACATACTGGAGGGAAAAAAAACAAGAAGATAAGAACAATTTGCTAATTAAACAAATAAAATGTCTGGCCATAAGGTCTTTTAGAATTTTAAAATAATTTGATGATTTCAAAAGACTTTTTTAATATTTAATTCTCTTAAGCGATACCTAATTGCAATTTTTCCCGTAAAATATGTGTTCAAAGAAAAAACATTATTTTACCCCAAAAAGAAAAAAGATTCAAACAAAAAACCTAGAAGTGAAATTCATACATGTGCCAGTGCTTGCATAGAGGAAATGTGTTAATTGCTTGATCTGCTTTTAGGCACACTAAGAAAAATTGAATCCCATTTTTATTAAAAAAATCATCCTAAAATTGAATAATGGTTATTATTACTAAATATAATGTAGAAATGAATTTAAATAAATATATCATAATTTTCGGTAAATATATAAAATTTCAGGATGGAGATATAAATATATAAAATCATGAATACATGTTTAAAAGATTCGGAAAAGTAAAATTCAAAATTAAAAAGACATCCCTCATTACCTGGTCATAATCGTGTATCAATAGGCCTTGAGCCGCTCATCTAAAAGCAACCAATCGAGTACCATTAAATATAAGGGAAAATTACACTCAGGTCCCACAGGCATAATTAAT
Organism: Neltuma alba; assembly: GCF_004799145.2. Lineage (NCBI taxonomy): Eukaryota > Viridiplantae > Streptophyta > Magnoliopsida > Fabales > Fabaceae > Neltuma > Neltuma alba. Next base: position 46,545 of record NW_021632312.1, on the reverse strand, counting down.
GTCAAAAAAGTCTCTCGAAATCGCAAAATGATTCTGAAGTCCCCAGGAACCTGTGTGTAATTAATTCTAATTGTGAAATTACCTACTTACCCCTATTAATTTGAAACTATTTACAACCTCAACAACGCCCATGGCATCCCACAGAATGAGTTATCATGAGCATTGCCGAGGTTGTCAAACACGTCTTCTCGGGTTGTTAACAGCCACTGTTGAGATTGTAAACGAATTGCTGTAATAAAATTAACAGGGGTAACTTAGTAATTTCACAATTAGAATTAATTACACACAGGTCCATGGGGACTTCAAAATCATTTCGCAATTTCGAAGGACTTTCTTGATATTAATTGTGCTCTGTGAGACCTGAGTGTAATTTTCCCTTAATATAATGCACGGCTGAATGAAGCACAACCACTTGTTGAAGAAAATCAGCAAACTAGCAAAGGGAATGCTTATCGAATCACAACATAAAATGCCTACCAGCGGAACACAAATCATAAAACGAAGTGATGGCAACAAACTTTGCCATTCATTCCAATTAATACAGCTAAGAATTAAAAAAATTTTAAAAAAACAAAATGCTGATATTACTGCAGCATAAGGCCACAAAAGACGCCCCCAAACTTAATGCTGACCAATCTCCTAGTAAATCTGAAAACTATAACAGTAAACGACCAAAGAAGATGGTGCAAAACACTGCCATTAACGTAGAAACAAACATTTTCATGACTCTATACTACTATTTCTATGTGCTTTAGCCTCACTAAGTATCCTGCTATGTATATTTCATGCTCCTCCGGTTTTAAATATAACAATCATTTTGTAGTGCAAATTGTAATACAAAATGGGTCTTATATTTAGGACCAGAAGAATATTTCTTTTATAAACATCAATTGCAATGATTAGGAATGGTTAACAATTACTTTCCCATCCTCTTGTAAAGTTCTAACCTCCACTATCATAACTAAAGAAGAAACTTGAGCTATTCCTGATAAAGAATAAATTTAGGACGAGGATATTCATCAACAATACACTAAAGTCTATGATCATTTCACCACAAAAAAATTTATATTTGGGCATCTAACTTTCATAATACTTTCCCAGCATATCTTGTTTCTTCATATAAAGATATGCAATTTCCTTTCCATTTTTTAACAAAAATTAGGAAGAAAATAGAAAGGAAATGACAGCACCAGGAGTATTGCAAGCTGGACATTCTCTTGTTCCCATACAAAGAAAAAGTACATTGCCAGTGGAAACATATGATACTTGACCACATATTAACAGCACATAAAAAGACAATTACCCATCAAACCATATTCTTGCCAAACAAGTCAATTAACTGTGTAAATTCACAATACAAGCTTTTGCCAACCGCTCATGGTAGTTAACATGAATATTTGTGGCAAATGAATTTGAGGTGCAGTAGATCTCACATTGTTTTATTTCTTCAGCACGCCTCTATCAATCATTCTACTGAGAACCTTATCTGCCTTGTCATTCTCATTGTTTTCAAGAAGATATGGAATAACAATGTTGAGAGTTATGGAATCAGGGAGGCATTTGTTCTCTTCCATTCTATCAAGCAAGGCCACGGCTTCATCAAGAAAACCCTCTTTGCAAAGTCCATGAACCATAGCAGTATAGGTACGCACATTTAGTTGATAACCTTTAGCCAAGAGGTGCTGAAAAGTGTCCCATGCATCATTTAATCTATCACCTTTGCACAAACCATCAATAAGTATAGTGTAGGTCTTCACATCAGGCCGAAATCCTTGATTGACAATTTGCCTAAATAACGTAATTGCCTTGTCAATATGTCCCGTTTTGCAAAATGCATTTAACAAGATGTTATACGTGCTTACGTTAGGGTGAAGGCCCCTATCATGCATCTCATAGATAATATACTGTGCGCATGAGATTCTTCGTGATTTGAGCAACCCATCAATAACAGAATTATAAGTTACAACGCTAGGAACCAAATTTCTGGAATCCAGTTCCTTAAAAAGATCCATCGCTTCATCCACCATTTTCATCTTAAAGCATGCGTTGATCAAAATGCTATAACTAACAATGTCAGGTGCCAAACCATTTTCAATCATCTTATTAAAAACTTCCTTAGCCTCAATGATATTATTGGTCAAACAATGTCCATCCATCAAAGCATTATAGGTAACAACATTAGGTCTCTGATCACTCTTCACCATCCTAGCAAATACAGCTTGAGCTTGTACAATCCTTCCATCTTTACATAATGCATCAACTAGGATGCTAAATGCATAAACATCTGGTTGTATGTCTTTCGATATCATTTCATTGAGTAATTGATTTGCTTGATGCCATTGATCCATGCTACAGAAGCCATGGATTAGACTACTATAAGTAACAACATTTGGAGATATCCCGTGGTCAATCATTTCAAAATAGAGATTGTGTGCATCATTAACTAGCCCTTCTTTACAAAGCGCATCAATGATTGTGCTGTATATAACTATATCAGGCTTAACAAGGCGCCTCCCCATTACTTTAAGCAATTTAAGAGCAGATGTTGTTTTTCCCATTTTACACAGCCCATTTACTAATGTTCCATAACTAACTTCATTTAACTTCAAACCTTTTGCCATTATGTCATCGTAGAAATCTAGAGCTTTGCCAACATTTTGATTTAAACAGAGTCCTTTTATTAGTGTATTCAAAACTACAGCGTTTGGTTGATAGCCCATCTTGAAAATTTTCCCCAACAGAGAGAAAGCAAGATCCATCTGACCGACGTGGCACTGACAATTGATCAAGACGCTCAGGTTAAATAAATCTGGCGCGTAGCCCTTCAACTCGGCTTGTGCAAGAAGTGAGATAACCAGGGGATAATGTCTCATCTTCACTATAGACCCTAAAATCTTATTGATATGGCTTCTAGAGGGAGGGGGACGCATGTGGAGCAGGCGAGTGACTGTATCAACAGCGTCGCGGATGTTGTTGGGTTTTGGGGAGTGGGAATGAAGATAATATTTGCGAGTGAGGCAACAAGAGAAGGAGTGAAGGAAGTTATAAGTAGCAAAGACAGGAAATTTGGTGGAAGAGGAGTACCTTGCAGCAGCTGAATAAAGCATATTTGGGATGAGATTGAAGGAGGAGTATCTGCGATGCCTCAACGCTTCTTCAGTTCACCGAACAAAAAAATGCACAAAGCTTTGCCCCATGAATCAAATCGAAGCCTGAAAGGAGGGTGAAGCCAAGGTGTGATGGAAGAAACAGAAACTGAGGTAGTGACTAGTGAGTTCCGTCTCTCTCATCGGCCGGGGAAAAATCTACCAGGCAGGCCTTCGTATTTGGGTAGTCCATTTATTTGTTTGTTTATTAAAAAAAAAAAAAGGCCGAGGATGGCCCGTTTAATCAATCGTTAATGTGGGTACTCTTTCCTCTTGTTTATTTTTTTTTGTTATTTAGGCTAATATTTAATCAGGACTTCAAATTTAAAATATAAGAACAAATACAAACAAAATATTATGATTTTGCTAAAAATTAGATATTTATTTGTTTTTACTCCAAGGAGTGATTGGATGCTGAGGATAAAGATAATTGCCTGATCTCTATATGAAATAATAACGTTAATTTTTTGAGAAAATTCTAATTAAATCCATTTGAAATAGCAAAATCTTAATTTAAACCTACACTTTTAACAAATTCTTAATTAGGCCAAGAGGCCTTATTGGGGATTTCTAAATGTCGCTAAAAGACCAAAATGCCCTTTGTAATTAAAAAGCCTAATTTTAGTTTTAATTCTTTTAACTGAATTTAACTAACATGTTTTTTCTTTAAACCTTATCATATGAACATTTGGCCAAAAACATTATCATATAAAAAAAAAAGAAAAATCACGATTATGGCCAATAAAAAATAATTGAAAAGTCAAGATAAAAAAATAAATAATTTCTAGATATCCATAGAATTATAAAAATTTGGGAACTAATAAAAATTTTACGATTTTAAATATCAAAGATTGATAGGATTAAAGATTTTTTTTTGGATGTAAGGAAAAAATCAAATCAAAGATTCACGGAATTCTTGAATATCTATTAAAATTAATTTTACTATTTCACAAATTACATTGAGACTCATCAATTCATCTTCAATTTCAATTAAATCTACTTGATTTTTAATTTCAGGCTTACGCCTACATTCAATTTCAATTAAATCTACTTGATTTTTAATTTAATTATTCTAGTAGATTTAATTGAAATTTTTTAATAAAAAACAATTAAAAATCAAGATAAAAAAAATACATGATAATGAATTAAAAATTCATAGAATTCTTCCATATCTATCAATATTAAATTTATGATTTCTCAAATCATGTAACGATTGATCAATTCATCGTTTTTATTTGCTTGAAAAGAGAAGGCTCGCTGGCGATACTTCTAGTGGAAGGAGAACTGGCACAGCAAGCAAAAGAAGAATCATCTTTGAGATAACATTCCCACGGCATGAACCAATATCTTATTCATGTTTTAGTTTGTGCCATTGTTTTAATTTAAAGTTGAAAGTATAATAATCCTTGAGATAATATATAATTGCATGTGATCATTTGCATCTGTGCTAACCATTGTGAATCTCCAAACCTAATGGAAGCTTTTCTTCCCGACCAACTTCAAACCTAATTAAATGATCAATATGTTTGTGTCATTGCATGATTCACGAGAGATTCATTGAGCAATGTTAAGTTTATATCTTTTTGATAAACTCTCACATTCAACAATATAAAATGTTGTATGTGGAAGTTGTTGAACAATCACACGAATACTCATATTTTTTATCCATTAGTTATTAGTTAACCTGTCAACTATTTTTAGTCACGTGTTAATCATATTATTTTTTAAAAAAGTTTCAATTAAATCCAATCAAAATACTGATTAAATTAATTTATTCATTGTAGGTTGGTATTAAAAATGACATCTCCTTCCAGATCAACATTTGCAAAAGAACTATTTTGTTTTTTTCCATGTAGATGGGCAATTTGTGAAGAATGTTGAAGGTCAAATTCAATATAATTGAGGGAGAGTAAGATTAAAAACCATAAGAGAGGGGATGACACTTGAAGAAATGAGAATAATGATAACATCATGGATTGGCATTGATAGTAATAATGTCGAGATGAAATATACTGTGACTTTTGATGAGAAGACCCTAATAGATCTTATTGATGATACGGAACTTGCAAACCTATTTCAACATAATGAGAGAAGTGGGCATGTGTATATAGCATGCAAAGAAAATGAAAATGTACAGGAAACATTTGATGAGCAACAAGTGTAAGTGACTTTGTTGTTGTTGTTGTTGTTTTTATGTTTTTAAAAAATTTGGTATTCATTATAGTGTTATTGTTAGTAACAAAAGTTGTGATTGAGTTATGCAGCACAGAGGAATTGCTAGGAGGCTCAGAAAAAAGCCCTCTAACAAATGAAGCACTTGGAGGACCTAGTAGCCTACCTTGTAGAGTACAAAGTGCACCCACACCCATGCCTGAATTGAACTCATTGAAATGGAAAAAATTGTTGTCAGGAGTATTGCAAACATTTGCAAATGCTGATGCTTTTAGAGAGACACTCTACAAGTATAGTATTGCTCACAAGTTTCAATACAAATTTTTGAAGAATAGCAAGGATAGAATGTCTGTGAAATGTAAAATTGAAGGGTGTCATTGGAAGATAACAGCAAATGCGATAGGGAAGCAAACTCATTTCCTACGTGTGACACAATTTCAAGATGAACATATTCATCATGCTCAAGACAGCCTTCAAGTGATACATGCTCGAAGAGCTAGTCTAACGTCATCTATTATAATTGAGGAGGTAAGGTCTCACATAGACAAGGGTCCAAACGAAATTAGGGAGACATTACAAAGAGACTATGGTGTGAATCTCACATATAAACAAGCATACGCTGCTAAGGAAAAAGCACTTGAGGAGATTCATGGTAGACCAGAGCAGTCTTATATGCTTATACCATGGATATGTCAACGGTTAAAGGATACTGATCCAAAAACTGTGGCTGAATGGGTAGCTTCTCATAATAATATTTTTGAGCGTGTCTTCATAGCATATGGTTGTTGTATAGAAGGATTCATGGTTAGGGCAAGACATATACTATATATAGATGGAACTCATTTAAGTGGCCCGTATAAGGGCACCTTACTATCAGCCTCCGCATATGATGCAGATAATGAATTGTTGCCATTTGCAATTGGTATTGTAAAAGGAGAGACATATGAGGACTGGACATGGTTTTTGGTTATGATTAAAAAGATAATAGGGTTAGTTGAATTGACAATTGTTTCAGACCGTCACAATGCTATAATAAGAGCTGTATGGGAAATATTTGGTGGTGAGCGTCATGCATTTTGCTATCGACACGTGAAGGAAAACTTTAGTGCAGAATTGATGAAATTAAATAGAGGTAAGAAAAGGACAAGTGCCCAGAGCAAGGATGATGCGCTAAAATTGCTTGATGACATTGCATATGCAAGGCTTGAAAGTGAGTTCAATGATGCTATGGAAAACATGAGAAGTTTCTCTTCACAATTATTTCAGTGGCTTGAGAATCATGGGGATGTTGATAGGTGGGCTTTAAGCAAGTTTCCATTTAGACGATGGGACAATATAACAACAAATCTTGTTGAGTCGTTCAATGCATGGATGGTGAAGGAGATGAGGCATAATGTTGCTCAATTGATCCATGAGCATCGAGAAAAGGTAGCAAAGAAAATGTATGCATCAAGTATGGCAATGAGGAAGTGGAAAACTATTGTTGGTCCAAACATAGAATCAAAAGTGAGAGAGCATGTGGCTAGAGTTAATGTTAGCTGAACATTATGGAGACATGATTTGTGTTCATACATCTTTTGGAGAGTTACAGGTTGATCTTCGTGCACATCAATGCAGTTGTGCAGTATGGCAAATGTCTGGAATTCCATGTCCACACGCTTGTACTGTAACATCCTGAGTTTTATCGGGTTCTTAATAACCTCTTTTGGTTGATTTTGAGGATAGATTAGTGATTTAATCTTGATCTTGGTGTTTGGGTTGGATTTGAGGCATGTTGGAGGAATAGGTGAACGTACCCCTCACAGGGTCGCCGCGGCGCACTGGGAGTTCCAGGTAGAGTGTCTTCTCAGGAAGGTTTGGTCGCGGCGAAGTCTTGGGGACGCCGCGGCGAAGTTGTTCAGGTGAGCGAGGCTTCCCTTTCGGGAAGGTTTCGCCGCGGCGAAGGTAAGGGCATGCCGCGGCAAAGTTTTTCTGGGCGAGCGAGAGTTTCCTCTCGGGAAGCTTTCGCCGTGGCAAAGATTGGAGTTCACCGCAGCGAAGTCGGGTTTTCAGGCGAGTAATCCCTCTCGGGATTAGTTCGCCGTGACAAAGATTGGAGTTCGCCGCGGCGAAAGGTCTCGAATCTATATAGTCTCGCGAGGGGTTCAGTGTGCGAAAATTAGAAAATCTGAAGGGAGAGAGAGGAACTCTGCTAGGGTTTCGAATTTCTGGCTTGGAGGGGGCATTTCTAAGGATCCATTACCTCAAGTAAGTGATTTTAACCTCTAATCTACTTTCTTTCTTGGAATTTCTGAGGATTTTTGGTGGAACCCTAGGATTTTCTAGGTTGTGATGGAACTGAGGTTTTTGACCGATTGTTTTGAGTTTAATTGATTGTTTTGGAATAGTCTAAGTATTTAATCGGCGTAGTTTTCTTGGATTTAAAGGATCTTGAGTTTTTGAAGCTAGGGTTTATGGAAATGGATGATTTGGGATTGAGGATGACAATGTAGAGGTTGATTCTGAGTTTTGTGAATTGGGTTATGTTAAGGAAGGTTAAATTGGATGTTTAATCGGTTTAGATTGTTGTTAGAACTTCAATTGTTCAAAATAGATGTTTGGGTGTAGAATTCCTATAGTGGGTCCTTGAGGTTATGAATTTTAATTGATGTTTAGAAAGGAACTAAGGTTTTAATGGATTGGTATAACCATGGAGTGTTGCCTTGATAGTTATACCCTTTGAGTTGGGTAGAGTTTTGATGGGAGATAGGAATTTTGTGTCCCCAAGTATTGTTTTGGCCACATTATTAGTTTGAAAGCTAATATATGATGGTTGTGTGTTTGTGTGCTTGTGTAGACCGATTGTGAGTCTTGGTGGTGCACGGGGCCACATCGTTGGTTTGTTGTTCCTTGCTCAGGCGAGAGGTAACCACTTTCCAATCCTTAGTACTTGCTTCTGTGGTATTGTGAGTAGATTTATGTTTTGTGCTCTAAGTAGTAATTATGTTCAAACTATATGTTGTATATAAAAAGGAAAAACCGTCTTGTGGGGTTTCGATTGATGATGAATGAAATATTGAAATTGTGAAGGATATGCCACTGAATGAAGTTACTTATGAAATGTTCGACTACTATTTGATTATGGTTTGAGCATGATACATGAATTGGGATTTGGTGAGAGTTTTTGATAGTTACTACCACGTGGTAAGGCCTCCATTAATGCCTGATGGTTAGCTCTTTACGTCTCCCATATTGAGGGATAAGCCTTTTGTTGAAAATTGTGCCCTAGGGGCTAATCATTATGTTTTGAACATTGTTAATTTATGAATTTATTAATTACGTTATCATATTATTTGCATGTTTACTGTGATGACTATCCTTGGATAACTCATGGTTTATCCTAAATGTCCCTGGTCGGTCATCTATGTGGGAGCAGAGATGAAATAAGACCAGTATGACTTTAAAGATATATAGAGATATAAATTAAAGTCATAGGCACATGTAAGAGTACAAGGTGTTGGACCGACCCGCTATGAGAGAGCTGCATGGGTTAAGTCATAAGCTTTTCTCATATACAAACCATGTCACTGTGCCCTTTGACCTGAGATCATCATGGATTCCTACATGAGAAACGCTTAGCTTTGACCTAGTCAAAAGTCACTTTTGACCGAGTGATCATAAAGACTATGTTCAGGCTTAGTGGTTTTTCATGCGGAGGAATGTGAATGGTCAAGATGGAATTTGTCCCTCACATTCGTAGAGAGATATTACTGGGCCCCTCGATGAGTGAGTCTGAGAAATGTATGGCCATATTATAATGGAAAGGTAGTTCCGTTTCTATACTCAGACTACTCAGGGATCGAGAAAGTAACAGTCATGAATAGGAGGATGACATTCTCCATGCCTCGTCTATGACCAAAATGTCGTGTGACAAAAGGGACGCGATATGGTTGTATGAAAGGTTACATCGTTCAACGATCCTCATATGATTTGGGTAGTCGTGATGTCTTGCTAGAGACTGCTTACGACTTGTGAGTCATTATAGTTAATGGCCCACTGCCAACTTCATATGGGCCTACAGGGTCGCACACAAAATAGCCCAACGCGAGTTATGATGTCCAGATTCATTGAATCTAAGATATGTCCAGATTCAATGAATAATATAGGGTGGACATGTATATATATATTCGTATATATATTATATAAATATAAGAGATATTAATTGTTAGATTTAATTTATAAGGATAAATTAGATCTATGTAAATTAATTCCGTCATATCTTTATTTTTTGAATTAAATAAATAGGTGAATTAAATCTGTGAGACGGATTTAATATAAACCATATTTATTTAATTATTCTCTTATCTGATTAGGCAATATTTGATATTGTATTAATTTTGGAATTAATTTAGGATTAATTTCGAAATTAAAAATCATTCATTAAACCTATAGCATCTTATATATTTGATATGAGGAGCTAGGGTTTTAAGAGGGAGAGCGAAAGCACTAAGCAGATAAGGGACGGCCAAAAGTGAGAGGAGAGGACGGATTCTCTGAAAACCCTAGACGGACAAAAAGGGCGCTAGCACGTCGTTCGAGATTGAGGGCTACTCGTGTGGATACCGGTAGAGGAAGCCGACCGGAGTTGTCGACTTCGAACGACAAAGGAGGCGAGCAGAGGCATCCTGAATGGCGGAATCACCGAGCCACCTGGAAATCGAACACCGAAGGTAATGCTTCTTACTACCTAACTTAAGCGCGATCGGTAGATCCGGGCAAGGGTTGAAAGTTTTAAATTTTGAGTCGTCTTTCAATTCCCTTCACCTTTTGGCTCCCTACGTCCCCCAGAGTGAGGGATACCTTTATGGCTCCTTACGTCCCCCATAGTGAGGGATAGGCCGGGTTCGGCTCTTGAAAATCCCCCAAAGTGAGGGATTGGTTGATGGGAATTGCATCATTGCACTTGCATGAATGTTGTGGCTATCATTTATTATATTACTTGTGAACTGCCCCACTTGACACCTCACGAGCACCTATTTAGTAGTACCTAGTATTGGAAAGGTTGGTTACTGGGACTTTGTCTCACCCCGTGGTTTACAATGTTTTCAGGTGAAGGTTCCGGGCGTGGGCCATCGGGAAGAGACGCAGAGGCTTGAGCTTGGTTAGCTTTAGGCCTCTAGCATTTGTATATGTATGGCTAGTATATATTGCCACATTTAGGACTGCTTTTGAAATATTTGATTACCCGGCCTTGTTGTAAACTGGAGAGAATGTATCTCCTTATTTTGGTTGGCCGGAGGCCATTGTTAGTGTCTTATGAAACTCTGGATTATTTTGTGGGAATCTTTTAGATGGGCTGATGTGATGTGTTTTGTTACCGGGCCGGAGGCTCGGAGGCCCAGTAGATGTAATGAATGATTTTAGTTGCATGCAACGGATTACGGGTTGACCCGAGTTTGAAAGTCAATTTCTAAAAATATGAAATTTTCCTTCTACTATGGTAGTTCATTTTAACAGATTTCCTTTTCTACCATAGTAGTGATTTTGTGATGAGTTATAATGTTTTTAAGGTTAAGGGTTTTACAAATTGGTATTCAGAGCCGGTTTGTTTCTTTGAAATTGTTTCTTTTCCTAGTGGCAATATACATACTTCATACATACCTTCCCTGTTTGTTTTGTGTTTCCTTTCTTTCTTTACTAATGAGGGTTTCCATCCTTAGTTGGGGAGAGGAAGGATGGTACGGACACGTCAAACAGATCCAGCCGGTAACGGACCGCCTCAAGAGAATGAGGCTTTTCTGAGACAAATGAGGGAGATGATGACGGCGGTGGTGGATGAAAGGTTGAGGAAGTTTGAAGAAGACTTCACAAGGAAGCATCAAGAGTCGGTCAATCAAGAGGACCGAGAGAATGAGGTGACTATGGAGGCACGAGGAGTAGGAGAAAGAGGGGTTAGGAGCGGTGATCGAGCTGGAGATTTACCTCAGAGGGAGGAGTATCGAGCGGCTAGCCAGGGAGGAGATACTTCAGAGGGAGTGATTTACCCTCCGTTGCTGAATGACATCACCAAGGTATGGAGAGAGGTGCATCGTCATGATCCTCCACAGTTCAAGGGAAGTTTGGAACCGTCAGATGCAGAGAAGTGGATTGAGCGGATGGAGACAATCTTTACTGCTGTTCCTTGTCTTTCCCCGCTCAAGGTACAAGTGGCGGTTACCTATCTTGTGGAGCAAGCAAGGCATTGGTGGGATAGTGCAAGACCTTCTGATATATCTCAGTTGGACTGGGATACCTTCAAGCGGATGTTCTATGATCACTTCTTTCCGAAGGAGTTGCGAATGGAAAAGCAATTCCTGTTCTACTCCTTGAAGCAGGGCGAGATGCATGAGGACCAGTTTATCACAAGGTTTATAGACTTGGCAAAGTATGTGCCCAGGCAGACGGAAGATCATTCACTCTGGTTAGCTCAACAATTGATGAACCGTGCAAGGCCGGAGTTGAAACAGCAGTTGGCCTTGTTAGAGGTCAAGACCTTTGAGGAGATGTGTGTGAAGCTGCGGGTTGCGGCTAGAAGGACAAGAGAGGTGGTAGAGGCAAGGAGGGCTGAGAATCAAGCTAGAGCAGCCCGTTATCCTGGTCCTACAGGAGGAGTGGGGAAGAGGAGTCAATACAGCTCTGGGAGCTCGAGTAGCTCAGGGAGAAACAGGAACCAAGGGCAGAATCAGAGGGTGAACGCTCAGAGGGGCTTTATGCAAAGGCGCCAGAATCCAAACAATCAAGCTGGCGGGGACAGGGCTCCCGTCGAGATTCATCAGTGACCACCCCGAGTGTTACTGGACCGTGCCCCAGATGTGGGGGTAGGCATGCGGGGCAATGCTGGGAGTGCTTTCGATGCCACCGGTGGGGACATATTGCCAGAAACTGTCCAGAGAGTCAGCCGACACCTCAAGCTGGTCGTTCTACTGTTCCAGGACGTGTCTATGCGATGACAAATGAGGAGGCTTCTGCATCTCCAAACTTGATTCGAGGTAACATTCTACTTGAGGGACATGTTATTTCTGCTTTATTTGACTCGGGTGCTACGCACTCCTTTATTTCTGTGGACTGTGCTCAGAAGTTGAGCTTGCCTGTGGTTGAGCTACCTTATGACTTAAGAGTGTCTACTCCTGCTGGAGTCACTGTTGTAACTGGAAGAGCGTGTCTAGAGCTTGCACTTCAGTTTGAGAATCGAGATTCTACAATAGATTTGTTTTGTCTACCTCTGAAAGGTATCGACGTGATTATTGGCATGAACTGGTTGATGGCCAATGGAGCAATCCTTGATTGTAAAAGGAGGTTGGTGACAATTCCGGTAGGTGCCTTATGTGCTGAAATGTCAAGTGGTCCGGTTTTGTTGTCAGCTGCTCAAGTAGAGAAGGCGGTGAGGAAAGGGTGCCAGGCCTTCATTGTCTTCTTTTCAATTAGTGAGGATGAGGCAGGAGGAATTGAACAGATAGCTGTGGTGAGGGACTACCCCGAAGTGTTTTCGGACGAGGTTGCAGGACTACCTCCAGAGCGAGAAGTGGAGTTCTCCATAGAGTTGGTTCCGGGAACCACCCCAATCTCCAAGGCTCCCTATAGAATGTCTCCTTCAGAATTGGTCGAGTTGAAAAAGCAGCTAGAAGAATTGCTAGAAAAGGGACTTATCCGACCAAGTGTGTCACCGTGGGGATCGCCGGTTTTGTTTGTGAGGAAGAAAGATGGTAGCTTGAGGCTGTGTATCGACTACCGACAATTGAACAAGGTCACAATCAAGAACAAGTACCCGTTGCCTAGAATTGATGACCTATTGGACCAATTAGTCGGAGCATCAGTTTTCTCTAAGATTGATCTGAGATCAGGATACCATCAGTTGAGGGTACGAGCAGAGGACATTTCAAAAACGGCCTTTCGAACTCGTTATGGACATTATGAGTTTTTGGTGATGCCTTTTGGACTGACAAATGCTCCAGCTGTCTTTATGGACTACATGAATCGGATCTTCCGACCTTATTTGGACAGATTTGTGGTAGTGTTCATCGATGACATTCTGATTTATTCTAGAAGTGAGGAAGAACATCGAGAGCATCTTCACATCGCACTACGGATATTGAGGGATCACCAGTTGTATGCTAAGCTGTCAAAGTGCGAGTTTTGGCTAAAAGAAGTGAAGTTCTTGGGTCATGTGGTGTCAGCTCAGGGAGTAGCAGTGGATCCTAACAAGGTGGACGCAGTACTTAAGTGGGAAGTCCCTAGATCGGTAACTGAGGTACGGAGTTTTGTGGGATTAGCTGGATACTATCGGAGGTTCATCCAAGGCTTTTCTCAGATTGCAATGCCGTTGACTAAGTTAACCAAGAAGGATCAACCGTTTGTTTGGACGGAGAAATGTGAATCAGCGTTCCAAGAGCTGAAGACCAAGTTGACTACAGCTCCAGTGCTTACTCTTCCAATCCCGGAGTACCTTATGTTCTTTACACCGATGCGTCACTAAAGGGTTTGGGTTGTGTGCTAATGCAGAACAATAAGGTGGTGGCATATGCTTCCAGGCAGCTGAGGCCACATGAGGAAAACTACCCAACCCATGACTTGGAGCTAGCGGCAGTAGTTTTTGCACTAAAGATCTGGAGGCATTATCTGTATGGCTCCCAGTTCGAAGTCTTCAGTGACCATAAAAGTTTGAAATACTTGGTGGATCAGAAAGAGTTGAACAACCGGCAGCGTCGTTGGATGGAGTTCCTGAAGGACTATGACTTTGAGATTAAGTATCATCCTGGAAAAGCAAATGTGGTAGCGGATGCTCTGAGTAGAAAAGCAGTGCATGTGTTTGTATAAGCTTAAAGGAACAATTCTTGCTCGAGGAGTTATTAGAGATCCCAATTGTACCGTCGGAGCAGGCTACTTTATGTGCAGTGCTCGGAGATTATGAATTCTATCAGGATTTACGAGCGGCTCAATGGGAAGATGATCAGTTGGCAAAGATTCGGGTAGAATTGGAGGATGGCCCAGTACAGGACTATGAACTTGGAGATATGGGCATCCTGAAGTATAAGAACCGGATTTGTGTTCCCCAGGATGAGGAGATTAAAAGAACTATCCTAGAGGAGGCTCATCGAAGCCGTTACGCCATCCACCCCGGAGCAACCAAGATGTACCACGACCTAAAGCAGCAGTATTGGTGGCCCAACATGAAGAAGGAAGTGACTGACTTCGTACTTCGGTGTTTGACTTGCCAGAAGGTCAAGATAGAGCATCAACGACCTGGAGGTTTGTTACAAGGGCTAGAAATTCCTCAGTGGAAGTGGGACAGCATCTCCATGGACTTCATTGTAGGTTTGCCGAGGACACCCGAAGGTTATGATGCTATTTGGGTGGTGGTGGACAGATTGACAAAATCTGCTCACTTTTTACCCTACAAAGTCAATTATACCTTGGAGAGAATGGCCAAGTTGTATATGGATGAAATCGTCAGGCTTCATGGTGTTCCGTCGAGTATAGTCTCGGACCGAGATCCGCGCTTTACTTCTAACTTTTGGAAAGCGGTGAATGCGGCTTTGGGTACTAAGTTGAAGTTCAGTACGGCATATCACCCACAGACCGATGGACAGACCGAGCAGACAATTCAGACGCTAGAGGATATGTTGAGAGCTTGTGCCATTGAATTCAAGGGGAGTTGGATTGATCACCTACCCTTAGCTGAGTTTGCCTACAACAACAGCTACCATGCCAGCATCCAGATGGCCCCTTATGAAGCACTCTACGGCCGGAAGTGTCGATCGCCTCTTTGTTGGACGGAACTAAGTGAAAGAACGGTTTTAGGACCAGACTTGGTAGATGCCACACAGAGAAGATTGAGGTCATCAAGCAGAAGTTGTTGACAGCTCAGAGCCGGCAAAAGAGTTATGCTGATAGGAGGAGGAGACCATTGGAATTTTGTGAGGGTGACCATGTGTTTTTGAGGGTCACGCCAACTACTGGTATTGGGAGGTCCATTAAAGCGAGAAAGTTATCTCCTAGATTTCTTGGACCCTTTGAAATTCTGGAGAGAATTGGAGAAGTAGCCTATCGAGTTGCTTTGCCACCACGCCTATCCAATGTACATGATGTGTTTCATGTGTCCCAACTAAAGAAGTACCACCCTGATCCGTCTCACATCTTAGAGCCTGAGGAGGTGGAGCTGGATGACAATCTAACTTACCAGGCTGAACCGGAAAGGATCCTTGATGTGAAGGACAAGCAATTGAGGAATAAGACCATTCGATTGGTGAAAGTTTTCTGGAAGGGCATGAGTCCTAGTGATGCCACCTGGGAGACAGAGGAAAGGATGCGACGTGATTACCCTCGTTTGTTTTCTTAGTAAGTGTTTTGTGTTTGTTTGTGTGGTGTTTGTGTGATTGTTTGAATTTTGGGGACAAAATTCCTTAGTTGGGGAGAATTATAACATCCTGAGTTTTATCGGGTTCTTAATAACCTCTTTTGGTTGATTTTGAGGATAGATTAGTGATTTAATCTTGATCTTGGTGTTTGGGTTGGATTTGAGGTATGTTGGAGGAATAGGTGAACGTACCCTCACAGGGTATGTTCGACTTCGCTGCGGCGCACCGGGAGTTCTGGTAGAGAGTGTCTTCTCGGGAAGGTTTGGCCGCGGCGAAGTCTTGGGGACGCCGCGGCGAAGTTGTTCAGGTGAGCGAGGCTTTCCTTTCGGGAAGGTTTCGCCGCGGCGAAGTTTTTCTGGGCGAGTGAGAGTTTCCTCTCGGGAAGCTTTCGCCGCGGCGAAGATTGGAGTTCGTCGCGACGAAGTCGGGTTTTCAGGCGAGTAATCCCTCTCGGGATTAGTTCGCCGCGGCGAAAGGTCCCGAATCTATATAGTCGCGCGAGGGGTTCAGTGTGCGAAAATTAGAAAATCTGAAGGGGGAGAGAGGAGCTCTGCTAGGGTTTCGAATTTTGGCTTGGAGGGGCATTTCTAAGGATCCATTACCTCAAGTAAGTGATTTTAACCTCTAATCTACTTTCTTTCTTGGAATTTCTGAGGATTTTTGGTGGAACCCTAGGATTTTCTAGGTTGTGATGGAACTGAGGTTTTTGACCGATTGTTTTGAGTTTAATTGATTGTTTTGGGATAGTCTAAGTATTTAATCGGCGTAGTTTTCTTGGATTTAAAGGATCTTGAGTTTTTGAAGCTAGGGTTTATGGAAATGGATGATTTGGGATTGAGGATGACAATGTAGAGGTTGATTCTGAGTTTTGTGAATTGGGTTATGTTAAGGAGGTTAATTGGATGTTTAATCGGTTTAGATTGTTGTTAGAACTTCAATTGTTCAAAATAGATATTTGGGCATAGAATTCCTATAGTGGGTCCTTGAGGTTATGAATTTTAATTGATGTTTAGAAAGGAATTAAGGTTTTAATGGATTGGTATAACCATGGAGTGTTGCCTTGATAGTTATACCCTTTGAGTTGGGTAGAGTTTTGATGGGAGATAGGAATTTTGTGTCCCCAAGTGTTGTTTTGGGCACATTATTAGTTTGAAAGCTAATATATGATGGTTGTGTGTTTGTGTGCTTGTGTAGACCGATTGTGAGTCTTGGTGGTACACGGGGCCACATCGTTGGTTTGTTGTTTCTTGCTCAGGCGAGAGATAACCACTTTCCAATCCTTAGTACTTGCTTCTGTGGTATTGTGAGTAGATTTATGTTTTGTGCTCTAAGTAGTAATTATGTTCAAACTATATGTTGTATATAAAAAGGAAAAACCGTCTTGTGGGGTTTCGATTGATGATGAATGAAATATTGAAATTGTGAAGGATATGCCACTGAATGAAGTTACTTATGAAATGTTCGACTACTATTTGATTATGGTTTGAGCATGATGCATGAATTGGGATTTGGTGAGAGTTTTTGATAGTTACTACCACGTGGTAAGGCCTCCATTAATGCATGATAGTTGGCTCTTTACGTCCCCCATAGTGAGGGATAGGCCTTTTGGCTCCCTACGTCCCCCAGAGTGAGGGATAGGCCTCGTATGGCTCCTTACGTCCCCCATAGTGAGGGATAGGCCGGGTTCGGCTCTTGAAAATCCCCAAAGTGAGGGATATGGTTGATGGGAATTGCATCATTGCACTTGCATGAATCGTTGTGGCTATCATTTATTATATTACTTGTGAAATGCCCCACTTGACACCTCACGAGCACCTATTTAGTAGTACCTAGTATTGGAAAGGTTGGTTACTGGGACTTTGTCTCACCCCGTGGTTTACAATGTTTTCAAGTGAAGGTTCCGGGCGTGGGCCATCGGGAAGAGACGCAGAGGCTTGAGCTTGGTTAGCTTTAGGCCTCTAGCATTTGTATATGTATGGCTAGTATATATTGCCACATTTAGGACTGCTTTTGAAATATTTAATTACCCGGCCTTGTTGTAAACTGGAGAGAATGTATCTCCTTATTTTGGTTGGCCGAAGGCCATTGTTAATGTCTTATGAAACTCTGGATTATTTTGTTGGGAATCTTTTAGATGGGCTGATGTGATGTGTTTTGTTACCCGGGCCAGAGGCTCAGAGGCCCAGTAGATGTAAATGAATGATTTCAATTGCATGCAACGGATTACGGGTTGACCCGAGTTTGAAAGTCAATTTCTAAAAATATGAAATTTTCCTTCTACTATGGTAGTTCATTTTAACGGATTTCCTTTTCTACCATAGTAGTGATTTTGTGATGAGTTATAATGTTTTTAAGGTTAAGGGTTTTACATGTACGGCCATCAAACTCGTACATGGTAATGTGTATGATTATGTTGAAGACTGCTAAAAGATTACAACACAAGAGAAGATTTATAGAAGGAGCATGATACCTGTTATAACCATTGATATGCCAAACCCAAATAACTTAAGGATGGAAAATATAATGGGACAAATTTTCCTCCAACCACCTCAGACTAGTCGACCTCCTAGAAGACGAAGAACTACGAGGCGCGAATCACAATTCCAAAACACAAAAACATACCATTGTTCAAGATACCATCAAGCTGGTTATACAAAAAAGACTTGCAAGAATCCAAATCCTTGTTGAAATTGGTCTAGCAAATAGATGATTTTTTTTTTTGGGCATATGTAATGTGATTATTGATGCACCTGATGACTAATGAGGATGTGGTCTTTTTTAGATTTTATGTCAAAGTTGTGTTTCATTATTGTGAACGTTATGTCAACTTTAAAATTTATAGCCTTTTAATTATTTTTTATATAATAAAAATTTGATATTGAATAAATCTTGGGGACCGAAAAATTGAAGATGAATTGATGAGTCTCAATGTAATTTGTGAAATAGTAAAATTAATTTTGATAGATATTCAAGAATTCCGTGAATCTTTGATTTGATTTTTTTCTTTCAAAAAAAAAAATCTTTGATCCTATTAATCTTTGATATTTGAAATCGTAAAATTTTTATTAGTTCCCATATTTTTGTAATTCTATGGATATCTAGAAATTATGTTTTTTTTATCTTGACTTTTCAATTATTTTTTATTGGCCATAATCGTGATTTTTCTTTTTTTGTTTTGTTTTTTTATATGATAATGTTTTTCGCCAAATTTTCATATAATAATGTTTAAAGAAAAAACATGTTAGTTAAATTCAGTTAAAAGAATTAAAACTAAAATTAGGCTTTTTAATAACGAATGGCATTTTGGTCTTTTAACAATATTTAGAAATTCTCAATTAGACCTCTTGGCCTAATTAAGAATTTGTTAAAAGTGTAGGTTTAAATTAGGATTTTGTTGTTTCAAATGGATTTAATTAGAATTTTCCCTAATTTTTTTTGAGTTATTTTTCAATAAAACTCCTTTCTAATTTATATAATTATTTTAAAATTTTTAATTCAAATATCAAAACTTATGATATAGGCATGTGGTTCTATATTGAAAATAATTTAGGTCAAATTTTTTGTATTTATTATGCCTAGTTCTCCAATCATGCATACATGTTTAAAAGATTTTATATATATCTCCAAGCTTGAGAAAGACCTTCTAAGGAAAAAAAAAGTTTAATATTTTAAAGTGGTAGGTTTTGCTCCCAAAAAAAGAGTTATAAAAAGTACAGTCCTATGACCCATGAAAATTGATCCACTTAAATACAAAGTATAGGAGTATGGATTCAAAAGTTGATAATATAAAAACATGGTTAATGAGTAACTTATAAATTTTCCATGAAAAGAAACGAATAGCTTGTAAATATGTTTATAAATACGCCTTAAGTTGACATGTCCCGATATAAATATTTTAAATATTTTTTTAAACATTCCTTGTTTTGAATTTTTAAATAATTTTAAAACGACACCAGCCAGCATCATCTTCGCTTGCGTTGCTCTCCATTAATTTTAAAGCAAAATAAACTAACCACCTTTTATTTTACTTAAATTATAAAATCTTTCCTCTATTTTACCCTTAGAATTCTGTTGTTCGGGGTGTGTCCGTTTGATTTTCTTCACCTTGGAGCGATTGACACGTGTGATATGCTTGTATTCGTTATCGTGTAAAGCGAATAAAATAATGGAGAATATTGTCCACTTGTTCACAGTATGCTGAGGAGAATCCAATCAAAATCCCATATCATATCGACCTTTCCTTTTCTTTTTTTCGGTCGTGATTACGATATGTCGGATGACAAACTTCACAGAAATTAATTTGTGATGTGAAATTGCATTTTAATATACCATAAAAATATTCTTATGGTAAATAAAATATTAAAAAAATCACATAATGAAAATAAGAATGAATCATTTTTTCAACGCCGTGTTGATGCGAGCAAAAACAAAAGCTCATGACAATGAAACTTTGAGAATAAATTAAAAAAAAAAAATTGACTGAGTTATATTTGGTAACATAAAAGAAACAAAAGTATCCGACATAATTTGAAAACAATACGACTAAATTGTAATGCACAGAAGCAATTAAACAAACAAAGCCAACAGAATTGAAAGAATGTGAAAGTGGGGCCATCGAGGTCCCTCCACAAACGTCGATTCGGCAACTGTAGTAGTATAATGATGGAGATATAAATATATAAAATCATGAATACATGTTTAAAAGATTCGGAAAAGTAAAATTCAAAATTAAAAAGACGTCCTTCATCACCTGGTCATAATCGTGTATTAATAGGCCTTAAGCCGCTCATCTAAAAGCAACCAATCGAGTACCATTAATATAATGCACGGCTAAATGAAGCACAACCACTTGTTGAAGAAAATCAGCAAACTAGCAAAGGAAATGCTTATCGAATCACAACATAAAATGCCTATCAGCGGAACACAGATCATAAAACGAAGTGATGGCAACAAACTTCGCCATTCATTCCAATTAATACAGCTAAGAATTAAAAAAAAAAATTTTAAAAAAAATGCTGATATTACTGCAGCATAAGGCCACAAAAGACGCCCCCAAACTTAATGCTGACCAATCTCCTAGTAAATCTGAAAACTATAACAGTAAACGACCAAAGAAGATGGTGCAAAACACTGCTATTAACGTAGAAACAAACATTTTCATGACTCTATACTACGATTTCTATGTGCTTTAGCCTCACTAAGCATCCTACTATGTATATTTCATACTCCTCCGGTCTTAAATATAACAACCATTTTGTAGTGCAAATTGTACTAGAAAATGGGTCTTATATTTAGGACCGGAGGAGTATTTCTTTTATAAACATCAATTGCAATGATTAGGAATGGTTAACAATTACTTTCCCATCCTCTTGTAAAATTCTAACCTCCACTATCATAACTAAAGAAGAAACTTAAGCTATTCCTGATAAAGAATAAATTTAGGACGAGGATATTCATCAACAATACACTAAAATCTATGATCACTTCACCACAAAAAAATTGATATTTGGGCATCTCACTTTCATAATACTTTCCCAGCATATCTTGTTTCTTCATAGAAAGATATGCAATTTCCTTTCCATTTTTTAACAAAAATTAGGAAGAAAATAGAAAGGAAATGACAACACCAGGAGTATTGCAAGCTGGACATTCTCTTGTTCCCATACAAAGAAAAAGTACATTGCCAGTGGAAACATATGATACTTGACCACATATTAACAGTACATAAAAAGACAATTACCCATCAAACCATATTCTTGCCAGACAAGTCAATTAACTGTGTAAATTCACAATACAAGCTTTTGCTAACCACTCATGGCAGTTAACATGAATATTTGTGGCAAATGAATTTGAGGTGCAGTAGATCTCACCTTGTTTTATTTCTTCAGCACGCCTCGATCAATCATTCTACTGAGAACCTTATCTGCCTTGTCATTCTCATTGTTTTCAAGAAGATATGGAATAACAATGTTGAGAGTTATGGAATCAGGGAGGCAATTGTTCTCTTCCATTCTATCAAGCAAGGCCACGGCTTCATCAAGAAAACCCTCTTTGCAAAGTCCATGAACCATAGCAGCATAGGTACGCACATTTAGTTGATAACCTTTAGCCAAAAGGTGCTGAAAAGCGTCCCATGCATCATTTAATCTATCACCTTTGCACAAACCATCAATAAGTATAGTGTAGGTCTTCACATCAGGCCGAAATCCTTGATTGACAATTTGCCTAAATAATGTAATTGCCTTGTCAATATGTCCCATTTTGCAAAATGCATGTAACAAGATGTTATACGTGCTTACGTTAGGGCGAAGGCCCCTATCATGCATCTCATAGATAATATACTGTGCGCATGAGATTCTTCGTGATTTGAGCAACCCATCAATAACAGAATTATAAGTTACAACGCTAGGAACCAAATTTCTGGAATCCAGTTCCTTAAAAAGATCCATCGCTTCATCCACCATTTTCATCTTAAAGCATGCGTTGATCAAAATGCTATAACTAACAATGTCAGGTGCCAAACCATTTTCAATCATCTTGTTAAAAACTTCCTTAGCCTCAATGATATTATTGGTCAAAAAATGTCCATCCATCAAAGCATTATATGTAACAACATCAGGTCTCCGATCACTCTTCACCATCCTAGCAAATACAGCTTGAGCTTGTACAATCCTCCCGTCTTTACATAATGCATCAACAATAATGTTGAAGGTATAAACATCTGGTTGTATGCCTTTCGATATCATTTCATTGAGTAATTGATTTGCTTGCTGCCATTGATCCATCCGACAAAAGCCATGGATTAGACTATTATAAATAACAACATTTGGAGGTACCCCATGATCAGTCATTTCAAAATACAGATTGTGTGCATCATTAACAAGTCCTTCTTTACAAAGCGCAACAATGATTGTGTTGTATATAACTGTGTTGGGCTTAACAAGATGCCTCCCCATTACTTGAAGCAATTTAAGAGCAGATGTTGTTTTCCCCAATTTACACAGCCCGTTTGCTAATGTTCCATAACTAACTTCATCTAACTTCAATCCTTTTGCCATTATTTCATCGTAGAAATCTAGAGCTTTGCCAACATTTTGATTAAAACAGAGTCCTTTTATTAGTGTAGTCAAAACTACAGCGTCTGGTTGATAGCCCATTTTGAAAATTTTCCCGAATGTAGAGTAAGCAAAATCCATCTGACTAACGTGGCAGTAACAATTGATCAAGATGCTCAGGTTAAATAAATCTGGTGCGAGGCCCTCCAACTCGGCTTGTGCTAAAAGTGAGATAACCTGGGGATAATGTTTCATCTTCACTATAGACCCTAAAATCTTATTGATATGGCTTCTAGAGGGAGGGGGCGGCATGTGGAGCAGGCGAGTGACTGTATCAACAGCGTCGCTGATGTTGTTGGGTTTTGGGGAGTGGGAATGAAGATAATATTTGCGAGTGAGGCAACAAGAGGAGTGAAGGAAGTTATAAGTAGCAAAGACAGGAAATTTGGTGGAGAAGGAGTACCTTGCAGCAGCTGAAGAAAGCATATTTGGGATCAGATTGAAGGAGGAGTATCTGCGATGCCTCAACGCTTCTTCAGTTCACCGAACAAAAAATTGCACAAAGCTTTGCCCAATGAATCAAATCGAAGCCTGAAAGCAGGGTGAAGCCAAGGTGTGATGGAAGAAACAGAAACTGAGGTAGTGACTAGTGTGTTCCGTCTCTCTCATCGGCCGGGGAAAAATCTACCAGGCAGGCCTTCGTATTTGGGTAGTCCATTTATTTGTTTGTTTATTAAAAAAAAAAAGGCCGAGGATGGTCCATTTAATCAATCGTTAATGTGGGTACTCTTTCTTCTTTTTTTTCTTTTTGTTATTTAGGCTAATATTTAATCAGGACTTCAAATTTAAAATATAAGAACAAATACAAACAAAATATTATGGTTTTGCTAAAAATTAGATATTTATTTGTTTTTACTCCAAGGAGTGATTGGATGCTGAGGATAAAGATAATTGCCTGATCTTTATATGAAATAATAACGTTAATTTTTTTTTGAGTTATTTTTCAATAAAACTCCTTTCTAATTTATATAATTATTTTAAAATGTTTAATTCAAATATCAAAACTTATGATATAGGCATGTGGTTCTATATTGAAAATAATTTAGATCAACTTTTTCGTATTTATTATGCCTAGTTCTCCAATCATGCATAGCATGTGTTCTTTTTTAATTTTATGTGAATTTATATTTAAATGTTATTAGATAGTAATATTTTAAAATTGGGATAAATGGTGTTGTGTAATTGAAGAATTTGATAGAATGATTATAACTAACTTAATATAAGTACCGGCTAATATGATAGTAGTATCAAATAAGATAAAATTTATAAAAACTTATACTGCATCATGATATAACTTAGGCTTCACAGTACTTTTACACCCCACCACAAAACATTTGTTATCTACAGTACAAAGAAAATAGTAAAAATGGCATGGAAACAAAACAATAATTTCCCACCATAAACAACAGGGGCGTACATTTTGTTGCAAGCCAACCCAACATATTTTTCTTGACCAAAAAAAAAAAAGACAATAACATGTATAGTCATACACAAGTAATTCAATAATTAAAGAGTCTTATAATAAATACGTAACATACAATAGCAAGTTCGCTTCCTTGTTGTAAGGTCTTTTAATAATTAGATTGCTTATATAGAACTACACAATAATCTGTCCTAATTTTTATTTTGAAACCGAAGGTGTTGTTTGTGTTAGAAAACCTCATCGGGTCAATATTCCATTTACTCATTTGATTGGTGCAATAACTAAGGGTAATATCCTAACTACTAGCTATGATTCTAATTATATGATCTTGTTTGTAGACTGTTTGCAAACAAATCTTATAATTAGAACCGAAATCTGAAAGTAGCAGCATCAAAACAATGCTTTTCAAAAGAAAAATTTAAACAAAAATCTAGAATTGAAATGGCCAAATAAAAGCGTTAATGATAATGCTATCCTTCAAACCCCACTCTCCAAGTATTGGGGTGGTAATATATCAGGTTCTTATAAAATTAAAGATGGGGTGGTTCTTCTTTCTCAATCTTTGAATCATGATGTTATGGGCATTGATGGATTCTGGAGATTCTTTTGGAAAATTTAGCTACCATTCAAACAACTGCTCCTTATTTAGAAACTTTTACATAATGTCTTATCCTCTTGTTATATTTTAAAGAAAAATCAACCATTCAAACAACTACTACTTATTTAGAAACTTTTACAAAATGTGTTATCCTCTTGTGATATTTTAAAGAAAAATCACTTGAACTTTTTGGGCTTTGTCTCTTTAGATGTGAATACGAAGAATCTTTAGAGTCTTTATTTATCTCAAACTCTTCTTTAGTTTGGATGCTTTCTTATCCGAATTCCCAAGATAAATTTCGCAAAATTTAAAGTATAGTTAAAAGAAACACTTGTTCATCTTCATCAAGATGGTTTTCCTTCTCTAGTTTCTCGAATTATTTGTTTGTTTAATACAACATGGAGAAAGCGCAATTATGTTTTGCATTATGAAAAATATGACTCTCCAATCTCCATCATTCAAGAAATTCAAAATGCCCAATATTTCTCAACTTTAGCCTTCAAGGATTTTTCAAAAGAAAAATTTAAAATAAAAAGGAAAAATCGAAACGGCCAAATAAAAATGTTGATTGCTCGATTTGTTTTTAACTCCACTAAGAAAATGAATCCCATTTTCATTAAAAAGCATCACCCTCAAATTAAATAAAAGTTTTTCTTCTAAGTATAATATAATAAAACAAATTAAATAAACATATGATTTTTTTCAATAAATGATGTTTTGGTCAAAACAATATTGTGTAGCTCCAAGCATGAAATAATATTCTGTGATACAATACCCATACAGGCATTATTTTGTACAATGAGTCATTGACATCAAATATTTTATATTTTCACAGTATAATAATAACTCTACCAAGTTTTATTCTTCACGATGTGACAAATTAATCTCAATTTTAAGATGTAGATTGGGCGATAAACATATAAAATCATACGTATATGCTCAACAATTTCGACATGAAAAAATAATAGTAAAAAAACTAGTTTTAAATAAGTATTTTTAAATTCAAAATTTAGAAATTATAGAAATTTTTAAACATAATTTCTAATAATATAAAAATCAATCAAGTATCATTAACATAATGCATGGGTGAATGCCGTCATATGTTTTAATTTCCATACAATATATAAAAATTGATTTGGCACATGAGGAGAAAAATCTACTAGTTTTGTTTTGTTTCAATGATGTGAATACTGTCTTTGCTGAATCTTCTATATAATAATATATACATTTTTTGATTGACATAATATATACATTTTAACATTTCTGTTAGTAATATATAGTTCATGGTAAAAATGTATCAAAATATTATGATTTTGCTAAAAATTATATATTTATTCATTTTTCTGAGAAATTGAAAAAAATTTTTTATAAGTTTGGGTATCTTCAAATTACTTTGTACTTGATATCAACTTTTGTTAAAACAGGAATGTTAATGTTAAAACCTTTCTAACAAATATATTTTTAGGCTCTGAATTTAAGTTTTTCTCCTTTAGAGTAAGATATTAACAATAATAGAATATGTTTCCAAAGAAAAAATCGTAAAAAAAAAATCTTAAAAATAGAAAAATTGCAAATAAAAACCCTTCACAATATTAATATTCATTTTGACAATAATTTTTATGAACAAATCCTTAGATGCAACTTTTCAATTTACAAGGGCTTTTTTTTTGCGATTTTTTCAAATAAAAATCCAGAATTGAAAAGGCCAAATAAAAGTGTTGATTGCTTGATTTGTTTTTAACTCCACGAAGAAAATGAATCCCATTTTCATTAAAAAAAGTATCACCCTCAAATTAAATAAAGTTCTTTTCTAAGTATAATATAATAAAACAAATTAAATAAACATATGATTAATATACTCCTCTAGTCTATTTATAGGATAGAGAGAGAAGA
Source organism: Neltuma alba (assembly GCF_004799145.2). NCBI lineage: Eukaryota > Viridiplantae > Streptophyta > Magnoliopsida > Fabales > Fabaceae > Neltuma > Neltuma alba. Next base: position 19,825 of record NW_021632312.1, on the reverse strand, counting down.
CATTTTTTGGTCCTATTTATAGGGCACTGAGAGAAATTTTTGCATGGATGTATAATTTTACCGTCATTTATTATTGTATTGACTTTGTTTACATGAAGTATAATGTATATTAAATAGGATAAATTAGAAAGTTATTAAATTTTAAATGAGAGTTAGTAAAGTTTAAAATTTTTCTTAATTTGTATGAAATATACTGAAAGTGTCTTATAAATAAAACTAGATGAGTATTAATTTTTCCTAATTTCACATCAAAACCGGAGGCGTTATTTGTGTTAGAAAGCGTCATGGCCCAATGAACATGTACTGATTGTGATCAGTTCGATAAGAGGTTAAAAAAAAAAGTATGCGTTAATAACTAAAAAACAGTATTTAACAATTTAAAGTGTAACGATTAACAACTATCGCGATAAGTATTGAAAACACATTTTTTCAGCACATCACAAAAATATAATGTATGAGTTATTAATAGCTGTTCTGAAAGTTGTTAATTCTTACACTTTAAATTATTAATAACTGCACTTTCAGTTATCAATACATACTCGAGGAAAAAAAAAACAAGAAGATAAGAACAGTTTGCTAATTAAACAAATAAAATGTCTGGCAATAAGGTCTTTTAGAATTTTAAAATAATTTGATGATTTCAAAAGACTTTTTTAATATTTAATTCTCTTAAGCGATAGCTAATTGCAATTTTTCCCGTAAAATATGTGTTCAAAGAAAAAAACATTATTTTACCCCAAAAGAAAAAAGATTCAAACAAAAAACCTAGAAGTGAAATTCATACATGTTCCAGTGCTTGCATAGAGGAAATGTGTTAATTGCTTGATCTGCTTTTAGGCACACTAAGAAAAATTGAATCCCATTTTTATTAAAAAAATCATTCTAAAATTGAATAATGGTTATTATTACTAAATATAATGTAGAAATGAATTTAAATAAATATATCATAATTTTCGGTAAATATATAAAATTTCAGGATGGAGATATAAATATATAAAATCATGAATAAATGTTTAAAAGATTCAGAAAAGTAAAATTCAAAATTAAAAAGACATCCCTCATTACCTGGTCATAATCGTGTATTAATAGGCCTTAAGCCGCTCATCTAAAAGCAACCAACCGAGTACCATTAAATATAAGGGAAAATTACACTCAGGTCCCACAGGCATAATTAACGTCAAAAAAGTCTCTCGAAATCGTGAAATGATTCTGAAGTCCCCAGAAACCTGTGTGTAATTAATTCTAATTGTAAATTACCTACTTATCCCTATTAATTTGAACCTACTTACAACCTCAAAGTGGCTGTTGACAACCCGAGAAGAGTGGTTAACAACTTCAACAATGCTCCTGGCATCCCACAGAATGAGTTATCATGAGCACTGCCGAGGTTGTCAAGCACGTCTTCTCGGATTGTTAACAGCCACTGTTGAGATTATAAACGAATTGCTGTAATAAAATTAACAGGGATAACTTAGTAATTTCATAATTAGAATTAATTACACACAGGTCCATGGGGACGTCACAATCATTTTGCGATTTCGAGGGACTTTTTTGATATTAATTGTGCTCTGTGAGACCTGAGTGTAATTTTCCCTTAATATAATGCACGGCTGAATGAAGCACAACCACTTGTTGAAGAAAATCAGCAAACTAGCAAAGGAAATGCTTATCGAGTCACAACATAAAATGCCTATCAGCGGAACACAGATCATAAAACGAAGTGATGGCAACAAACTTTGCCATTCATTCCAATTAATACAGCTAAGAATTAAAAAAATTTAAAAAAAACAAAATGCTGATATTACTGCAGCATAAGGCCACAAAAGACGCCCCCAAACTTAATGCTGACCAATGTCCTAGTAAATCTGAAAACTATAACAGTAAAGGACCAAAGAAGATGGTGCAAAACACTGCTATTAACGTAGAAACAAACATTTTCATGACTCTATACTACGATTTCTATGTGCTTTAGCCTCACTAAGCATCCTGCTATGTATATTTCATGCTCCTCCGGTCTTAAATATAACAACCATTTTGTAGTGCAAATTGTACTAGAAAATGAGTCTTATATTTAAGACCAGAGAAGTATTTCTTTTATAAACATCAATTGCAATGATTAGGAATGGTTAACAATTACTTTCCCATCCTCTTGTAAAATTCTAACCTCCACTATCATAACTAAAGAAGAAACTTGAGCTATTCCTGATAAAGAATAAATTTAGGACGAGGATATTCATCAACAATACACTAAAATCTATGATCACTTCACCACAAAAAAATTTATATTTGGGCATCTAACTTTCATAATACTTTCCCAGCATATCTTGTTTCTTCATAGAAAGATATGCAATTTCCTTTCCATTTTTTAACAAAAATTAGGAAGAAAATAGAAAGGAAATGACAACACCAGGAGTATTGCAAGCTGGACATTCTCTTGTTCCCATACAAAGAAAAAGTACATTGCCAGTGGAAACATATGATACTTGACCACATATTAACAGTACATAAAAAGACAATTACCCATCAAACCATATTCTTGCCAAACAACTCAATTAACTGTGTAAATTCACAATACAAGCTTTTGCCAACCGCTCATGGTAGTTAACATGAATATTTGTGGCAAATGAATTTGAGGTGCAGTAGATCTCACCTTGTTTTATTTCTTCAGCACGCCTCCATCAATCATTCTACTGAGAACCTTATCTGCCTTGTCATTCTCATTGTTTTCAAGAAGATATGGAATAACAATGTTGAGAGTTATGGAATCAGGGAGGCAATTGTTCTCTTCCATTCTATCAAGCAAGGCCACGGCTTCATCAAGAAAACCCTCTTTGCAAAGTCCATGAACCATAGCAGCATAGGTACGCACATTTAGTTGATAACCTTTAGCCAAAAGGTGCTGAAAAGCGTCCCATGCATCATTTAATCTATCACCTTTGCACAAACCATCAATAAGTATAGTGTAGGTCTTCACATCAGGCCGAAATCCTTGATTGACAATTTGCCTAAATAATGTAATTGCCTTGTCAATATGTCCCGTTTTGCAAAATGCATTTAACAAGATGTTATACGTGCTTACGTTAGGGCGAAGGCCCCTATCATGCATCTCATAGATAATATACTGTGCGCATGAGATTCTTCGTGATTTGAGCAACCCATCAATAACAGAATTATAAGTTACAACGCTAGGAACCAAATTTCTGGAATCCAGTTCCTTAAAAAGATCCATCGCTTCATCCACCATTTTCATCTTAAAGCATGCGTTGATCAAAATGCCATAACTAACAATGTCAGGTGCCAAACCATTTTCAATCATCTTGTTAAAAACTTCCTTAGCCTCAATGATATTATTGGTCAAAAAATGTCCATCCATCAAAGCATTATATGTAACAACATTAGGTCTCCGATCACTCTTCACCATCCTAGCAAAGACAGCTTGAGCTTGTACAATCCTCCCGTCTTTACATAATGCATCAACAATAATGTTGAAGGTATAAACATCTGGTTGTATGCCTTTCGATACCATTTCATTGAGTAATTGATTTGCTTGCTGCCATTGATCCATCCGACAAAGGCCATGGATTAGACTATTATAAATAAAAACATTTGGAGGTACCCCATGATCAGTCATTTCAAAATACAGATTGTGTGCATCATTAACAAGTCCTTCTTTACAAAGCGCAACAATGATTGTGTTGTATATAACTGTGTTGGGCTTAACAAGATGCCTCCCCATTACTTTAAGCAATTTAAGAGCAGATGTTGTTTTCCCCATTTTACACAGCCCGTTTGCTAATGTTCCATAACTAACTTCATCTAACTTCAATCCTTTTGCCATTATTTCATCGTAGAAATCTAGAGCTTTGCCAACATTTTGATTAAAACAGAGTCCTTTTATTAGTGTAGTCAAAACTACTGCGTTTGGTTGATAGCCCATCTTGAAAATTTTCCCCAACAGAGAGAAAGCAAGATCCATCTGACCGACGTGGCACTGACAATTGATCAAGACGCTCAGGTTAAATAAATCTGGCGCGTAGCCCTCCAACTCGGCTTGTGCAAGAAGTGAGATAACCAGGGGATAATGTTTCATCTTCACTATAGACCCCAAAATCTCATTGATATATTTTCTAGAGGGAGGGGGACGCATGTGGAGCAGGCGAGTGACTGTATCAACAGCGTCGCTGATGTTGTTGGGTTTTGGGGAGTGGGAATGAAGATAATATTTGCGAGTGAGGCAACAAGAGAAGGAGTGAAGGAAGTTATAAGTAGCAAAGACAGGAAATTTGGTGGAGGAGGAGTACCTTGCAGCAGCTGAAGAAAGCATATTTGGGATCAGATTGAAGGAGGAGTATCTGCGATGCCTCAACGCTTCTTCAGTTCACCGAACAAAAAAATGCACAAAGCTTTGCCCAATGAATCAAATCGAAGCCTGAAAGGAGGGTGAAGCCAAGGTGTGATGGAAGAAACAGAAACTGAGGTAGTGACTAGTGAGTTCCGTCTCTCTCATCGGCCGGGGAAAATCTACCAGGCAGGCCTTCGTATTTGGGTAGTCCATTTATTTGTTTGTTTATTAAAAAAAAAAAAGGCCGAGGATGGTCCATTTAATCAATCGTTAATGTGGGTACTCTTTCTTCTTTTTTTTTTTTTTTGTTATTTAGGCTAATATTTAATCAGGACTTCAAATTTAAAATATAAGAACAAATACAAACAAAATATTATGATTTTGCTAAAAATTAGATATTTATTTGTTTTTACTCCAAGGAGTGATTGGATGGTGAGGATAAAGATAATTGCCTGATCTCTATATGAAATAATAACGTTAATTTTTTGAGTTATTTTTCAATAAAACTCCTTTCTAATTTATATAATTATTTTAAAATGTTGAATTCAAATATCAAAACTTATGATATAGGCATGTGGTTCTATATTGAAAATAATTTAGGTCAAATTTTTTGTATTTATTATGTCTAGTTCTCCAATCATGCATAGCATGTGTTCTTTTTTAATTTTATGTGAATTTACAATTAAATGTTATTAGATAGTAATATTTTAAAATTAGGATAAATGGTGTTGTGTATTTGAAGAATTTGATAGAATGGTTATAAATAACTTAATATAAGTACCGGCTAATATGATAGTAGTATCAAATAGGATAAAATTTATAAAAACTTATACTGCATCATGATATAACTTAGGCTTCACAGTACTTTTACACCCCACCACAAAACATTTGTTATCTACAGTACAAAGAAAATAGTAAAAATGGCATGGAAACAAAACAATAATTTCCCACCATAAACAACGGGCGCGTACATTTTGTTGCAAGCCAACCCAACATATTTTTCTTGACCAAACAAAAAAAAAAGACAATAACATGTATAGTCATACACAAGTAATTCAATAATTAAACAGTCTTATAATAAATACGTAACATACAATAGCAAGTTCGCTTACTTGTTGTAAGGTCTTTTAATAATTAGATTGCTTATATAGAACTACACAATAATCTGTCCTAATTTTTATTTTGAAACCGAAGGTGTTGTTTGTGTTAGAAAACCTCATGGGGTCAATATTCCATTTACTCATTTGATTGGTGCAATAACTAAGGGTAATCTCCTAACTACGAGCTCCGGTTCTAATTATACGATCTCGTTTGTAAGCTGTCTGCAAACAAAGTCCTATAATTAGTATTGGAGTCCGGAGGTAGTAGCATCAAAAAAATGCTTTTCAAAAGAAAAATTTAAAACAAAAATCTAGAATTGAAATGGCCAAATAAAAGCGTTAATGATAATGATGTCCTTCAAACCCCACTCTCCATGTATTGGGGTGGTAATGCATCAGGTTCTTCTTTCTCAATCTTCGAATCATGATGTTATGGGCATTGGTGGATTCTAGATATTCCTTTGGAAAATTCAGCTGCCATTCAAACAACGGCTCCTTATTTAGAAAGTTTTACAAAATGTCTTATCCTCTAGTGATATTTTAAAGAAAAATCGCTTGAACTCTTCTGGGCTTTGTCTCTTTAGATGTGAATATGAAAATTTTTTAGAGCATTTATCTATCTCAAACTCCTCTTTAGTTTGGATGCTTTCTTATCCGAATTCCCAAGATAAATTTCCCAAAATTTAAAGTATGGTTAAAGGAAACACTTGCTCATCTTCATCAAGATGGTTTTCCTTCTCTAGTTTCTCGAATTATTTGTTTGTTTAATACAACATGGAGAAAGCGCAATTATGTTTTGCATTATGCAAAATATGACTCTCCAATCTCCATCATTCAAGAAATTCACAATGCCCAATATTTCTCAACTTTAGCCTTCAAGGATTTTTCAAAAGAAAAATTTAAAATAAAAAGGAAAAATCGAAACGGCCAAATAAAAATGTTGATTGCTCGATTTGTTTTTAACCCCACTAAGAAAATGAATCCCATTTTCATTAAAAAGCATCACCCTCAAATTAAATAAAAGTTTTTCTTCTAAGTATAATATAATAAAACAAATTAAATAAACATATGATGTTTTTCAGTAAATGATGTTTTGGTCAAAACAATCTTGTGTAGCTCCAAGCATGAAATAATATTCTGTGATACAAAACCCATACAGGCATTATTTTGTACAATGAGTCATTGAGATCAAATATTTTATTATTTCACAGTATAATAATAACTCTACCTAGTTTTATTCTTCGTGATGTGACAAATTAATCTCAATTTTAGAATGTAGATTCGGGCGATAAACATATAAAATCATACGTCTATGCTCAACAATTTTTGACATAAAAAAATAATAGTAAAAAATATAGTTTTAAATAAGTATTTTTAAATTCGAAATTTAGAAATTATAGAAATTTTTAAACATAATTTTTAATAATATAAAAATCAATCAAGTATCATTAACATAATGCATGGGTGAATGCCGTCATATGTTTTGATTTCCATACAATATATAAAAATTCATTTGGCACATGAGGAGAAAAATCTACTAGTTTTGTTTTGTTTCAATGATGTGAATACTATCTTTGCTGAATCTTCTATATAATAATATATACATTTTTTGATTGACATAATATATACATTTTAACATTTCTGTTAGTAATATATAGTTCATGGTAAAAATGTATCAAAATATTATGATTTTGCTAAAAATTATATATTTATTCATTTTTACTCGGAGAAATTGAAAAAAAATTTATAAGTTTGGGTATCTTCAAATTACTTTGTACTTGATATCAACTTTTGTTAAAACAGGAATGTTAACATTAAAACCTTTCTAACAAATATATTTTTTAGGCTCTGAATTTAAGTTTTTCTCCTTATAGAGTAAGATATTAACAATAATAGAATATTTTTCCAAAGAAAAAATCGTAAAAAAATCTTAAAAATAGAAAAATTGCAAATAAAAACCCTTCACAATATTAATATTCATTTTGACAATAATTTTTATGAACAAATCCTTAGATGCAACTTTTCAATTTACAAGGGCTTTTTTTTTTTGCGATTTTTTCAAATAAAAATCCAGAATTGAAAAGGCCAAATAAAAGTGTTGATTGCTTGATTTATTTTTAACTCCACGAAGAAAATGAATCCCATTTTCATTAAAAAAAGTATCACCCTCAAATTAAATAAAGTTCTTTTCTAAGTATAATATAATAAAACAAATTAAATAAACATATGATTAATATACCCTTCTAGTCCTATTTATAGAATAGAGAGAGAAGACATTTTTGGTCCTATTTATAGGGCACTGAGAGAAATTTTTTGCATGGATGTATAATTTTACCGTCATTTATTATTGTATTGACTTTGTTTACATGAGGTATAATGTATATTAAATAGGGATAAAGTTAGAAAGTTATTAAATTTTAAATGAGAGTTAGTAAAGTTTAAAATTTTTCTTAATTTGTATGAAATATACTGAAAATGTCTTATAAATAAAACTAGATGAGTATTAATTTTTCCTAATTTCACATCAAAACCGGAGGTGTTATTTGTGTTAGAAAGCGTCATGGCCCAATGAATAGGTCCTGATTGTGATCAGTTCGATAAGAGGTTAAAAAAAAAGTATGCGTTAATAACTAAAAGAGCAGTCGTTAACAATTTTAAGTGTAAGGATTAACAATTTCAGCAGCCAAAAGATACTGAAAAGTGTCCCATGCATAATTTAATCTACCACCTTTGCACAAACCATCAATAAGTATAGTGTAGGTCTTCACATCAGGCCGAAATCCTTGATTGACAATTTGCCTAAATAACGTAATTGCCTTGTCAATATGTCCCATTTTGCAAAATACATCTAACAAGATGTTATACGTGCTTACGTTAGGGTGAAGGCCCCTATCATGCATCTCATAGATAATATACTGTGCGCATGAGATTCTTCGTGATTTGAGCAACCCATCAATAACAGAATTATAAGTTACAAAGCTAGGAACCAAATTTCTGGAATCCAGTTCCTTAAAAAGATCCATCGCTTCATCCACCATTTTCATCTTAAAGCATGCGTTGATCAAAATGCTATAACTAACAATTTCAGGTGCCAAACCATTTTCAATCATCTTATTAAAAACTTCCTTAGCCTCAATGATATTATTGGTCAAACAATGTCCATCAATCAAAGCATTATATGTAACAACATGAGGTCTCTGATCACTCTTCACCATCCTAGCAAATACCGCTTGAGCTTGTACAATCCTTCCGTCTTTACATAATGCGTCAACAATAATGTTGAAGGTATAAACATCTGGTTGTATGCCTTTCGATATCATTTCATTGAGTAATTGATTTGCTTGCTGCCATTGATCCATCCGACAAAAGCCATGGATTAGACTATTATAAATAACAACATTTGGAGGTACCCCATGATCAGTCATTTCAAAATACAGATTGTGTGCATCATTAACAAGTCCTTCTTTACAAAGCGCAACAATGATTGTGTTGTATATAACTGTGTTGGGCTTAACAAGATGCCTCCCCATTACTTTAAGCAATTTAAGAGCAGATGTTGTTTTCCCCATTTTACACAGCCCGTTTGCTATTATTCCATAACTAACTTCATCTAACTTCAATCCTTTTGCCATTATGTCATCGTAGAAATCTAGAGCTTTGCCAACATTTTGATTAAAACAGAGTCCTTTTATTAGTGTAGTCAAAACTACAGCGTCTGGTTGATAGCCCATTTTGAAAATTTTCCCGAGTGTAGAGTAAGCAAAATCCATCTGACTAACGTGGCCCATATTTATAAATAAATAATAAAATATAAAGTTAATTTTTAAATATGTATATATATATAATCTAAAAATGTTTTTAGAATCGTGTGAGGCTTTTAGAATTTTTGCAAGCTCAAACGATTATTCTTCCACGCGAGGTTATGGGAACCTCCATAGGGAGAGTAATTCCAAATTTCTCTCAAAAAATATCTTCTAAATAAAATATAAAATTTGTTTTCATATATTAAAAATACCGATCCACAAAAAAAAACTTTTTTAATTGAATAAATATTTTCTAAAAAACCAAGTGACACGTATTTTTACCCCCCAACTACATGGGCTTTGATCCCTCTAAAGGGTATGTAGGCCATAGATTTTTATCCTAGGTCAAGTCCAACTTTATAAATAATTTTTTTGTTTTTGTAAATAAATTTTTTTTCTTTGTTTCTATCTTTTTCTTTAGGGTAATTAAAATATAATTAAAAATGCCGTATTAATTTTGAGTAGTTGACTTAGGGTAACTGTTCTTTTGAACGGGTGTTGTGGGGTGCCTAACACCTTCCCCATATACAATCGATTCTCGAACGCTATCCAGCTTTTGTAGACCACATTTTTAAGGTTCCCAAAATTAATCTTTTAAAATTTTGGTGGCAACTCCTCTTTCTTTCCCTTTTACAGGATGACCAGGATTTGGGCGTAACAAGTCATAAGGAGGAGTAAGGTGGATGGGAGGGCATAAGCTACTATGCTGATTGTTGCATATGCGTTTGCATGTTTTTAACTTAAGATATTTATGTAAGGCATCACTTCACCCACTTACTATCCTGTTGATATATGTTGTAAAGTGAGCTTAATTAGTTACTAAGACTTTATGTCTCACCTTGGTAATTTCACTGTTTTTAGAAGAGCCTTCCAGTGCCATCCGTCGTGAAGGGAAGTAGTCGAAGGCTTAAGCGAGCAAAACGTAGTAGGCCACTCTTGGCTTGGGTTTGTAATGATTGTATAATTTGCCATGCTAGAGTTTATGTTTTATAACTACATATCTAGCTGTTTCTTTCATACTTTTGGATTATTGAATTTTGAAGAATATTTACTTAATTGCCGGAGGTCATAGGATTTTTTAAACCTTGTGGATCTATATTGGTTATCCTTTGGGAAAAACTCATATCTAGTTGACAGTTGTAATGATTTTGAGACTATAAGCGTTAAGCTATGTAACTTATAGGCTGGACTTAATCCTTACTTTTCTTGTGTCCTAATGCTTTGTATGATGGATTTTTGGGACGACTTTGTGGGCAGCTATAGTGTCTTGAGCCCTCCTTGTCATTGTTGTTAGTTTGGTGAACTTTGATTATTTCAGACTCTTTATAACTTTGGTAGCTTTTGATAATCTTGTCAAATTCTTTATCTATGATGATTAACTTTTTAAACTATTACGAAATTATGGTTTTAAGGAAAGATCTTTTCAATATTCATTTCACGATGTATCCAAGCACCCTAATCAATCTAAATCCTCTTTTAGGACTGTTTTTGGTTGCCAAAACTCTTTCTTATTTAATCTTAAAATTTAATAGATAATTGACCTTTTTATAGAAAAATAATCTTAAAATTTAAAATATAAGAACAAATACAAGCAGATACGTGTGTGTGTTAAATTATTACAAGGCATATGTTCTATTTGGAAGAAGTTTAAGACGGGCTTAGGTAGGAAGGTTGGTGGTGGTAAAACAACTTCCTTTTGGTTTGACAATTGGTCTGAGATGAATACTCCCCTAATTGACCTAGTGCTGGGATATGAAGACCAGATATGCTGGAATGAATGTGTGGCAGACTACCTAACTGAGTATGGAGGATGGGATAGGCGAAAGATGGGGATCTGGCTCCAAAAGCATATTGCCGATCGTATCACCCGAGCACACCCACCCCGTGAGGAGAGAGGAGAGGATAAAAATTATTGGAAACCATCCACTGATGGTTGTTTTTCTGTTAAAAATGCATATAATTTCCTATTTGCAGGTACATAGCAAACGGCAGATAGCATTTGGAAGATCCTTTGGAGATGGTCAGTCCCAGAAAAAATCAAATCCTCTATGTGGATCGTCACGCACGGAAGGGCACACACAACATAGCTTAGGAGGAGACGCGGCATCAACAATGGGGTTTCTTGCCCCTTTGAATGTGAGGAGGAAGAAGATTCAATGCACTTGCTTCGGGATTGCACAAATGCTATGAACAAGTGGAAATTAGTGGTTAGGAACGACAAGTGGACAATGTTTACTTCACTACGGGGAGCAGATTGGGTAAAATGGAACTTAACTAATGAGATTGGCATCAATTTCACCAAGAAAGTTCCATGGCCCACCTTATTTGGCTACATCTACTGGGATATTTGGCTAACACGGTGTAACAAGCTGTTTAGAGGAGGAACCACTAGCACGGATGTCAACGCAAATTCCAATTTCTTTAAGGCTTGCTTGGACCAAGGGCTTTTGCAGCACGGTTCTCAGTCAAACAGGATCCAATCACATTACACCCACTCTGGTAATGTTTCAGAGGATTTTGTGAAGGTAGCAGTAGACGGCTCTATTTTGGTATACGGGAAAAGCCGCTGTGGACGAGTTATTTCTAATAGCAATGATCGATGGATCTGCGGCTTCAGCTGTAAATTGACCTCAGTTCCCCCGGTTATTGCTGAACTTTTAGGTGTCATTCGAGGCCTTAGCTTATGTTGGGTCAGAGGTTATAGGAAAATCTTATTACTTTCTGATTGTATAGCTGCAATTAATCTTGTCATGAGAGGATGTGAAAAAAACCATCCCTTTAAGGATGTTATTGATGATGCTAGGTTGTTAGTTAATAGAGATTGGCAGGTCATAACTTCACATGTTCCTAAAGAAGGTATGATTATATTGCTACTGATAGGCTAGCTAAGATTTCTCTTGATCTAGAAGAAATTTTTTGGCTCTTTGATCACCCTCCCCCTCTTAGTTCAACAGGTGGAGGTTGATAAAAGATAAGCTTTGAGCTTTTGTATTCCCTTTCTCTGTGATATGATATTCAGTTTTTCATTCAAAAAAAAAATTATTATAAGGCAAAATGATATTAATAAACAAGAGAGGACTTTAAGTACTATAAATAGGAGGATAGGGGTAGAAATTAACAAGATTATCAAACAAAAGAGGGGAAGTAATGGAAGCAGAACCATGAGAGAACAACTTGAGCAAGATGTTGACGTGGCTCTAAATGACACTGTTTGAAGAAGTACTATACTGGGTGGAATCAATCCATTTTTTATTAATGCATATAATTTCCAAGTTTTTCCTTATATGTTCTAATCATTATAAAATTTAATTAAAATCTAATAAATATATACATTTTATTATTTCAATTAGTGATAGTCATTATGGTTCTTGGTATATTTTTGAACATATTATGATTTTTCTAAAAATTCTGTATTTTTTGATTTTTATTGCATGGTATGAGAAGATAAAAGAATTGCATGATTTTTATATGAAATAATCAGTTCAATTTTTGTGAGTTCGTTTTTTAATCAAATTCTTTTTCTAACTTATATAGTTATTTTAAAATGTATGATTAGAATATTAAAACTTATGACATGCGCGGATCAAATGTGATATATATGAACTACGGTTAGAGAGCATTCCATATCTTTAAAGTATTTCTTAAACACTATTTAGTACCTTGAACGAAGTTACGGTATATTCAGCATCTTAAACTAAATGATGACATAATGTACGGTTTTTCTCTCTCCACGTGAGAGCTTCTCTCTCTCCCTGTGAGAGTTAGTTACGGCAGTTTTTTCTTGCCGCTTTTCAGTGTGATCTCCGCCGCCCACTGCGACGGAGTTAGAAGAGAGAGTCGAGTAGCTCGTTCATTGCGACTTCTCGACGAAGTGAGGATTGGTGATTGGAGTGTCGGAGGTAGAAAATATGGAGGAAGATGCGCAGAAGAAGATGTTTGAAGGACGAAATGAGAACCGGAATGAAGGCCTGGAGGCGAAGCTGGTTTGGAAGAGTAAGAATCAGAGGAAGTTGTTCGGTGGAGCATTAGTTGGAAAATTAATGTCCATGAAGAATATGAATAAAACGACGGTTTTACAGATGATTCGCAAAGGATGGAATCTCACGAAGAATGAAGATCTGGAGATTACTGATGTGGATCAAAATGCTTTCATATTCGAATTCCGTCGAGCTGAGGACCGTATGAGGATTCTTCGAGGAAGACCATGGTTTATACAAGGTCAGTTGCTTAATATTCAAATCTGGAAGGATTATATGACCTTTAGTGAAGTAGATTTCCATAGTTGCCCGTTTTGGATCCAATTTCATGAATTGCCAGAGGAGGCTATGGATATTGAGAATGTGAGGATACTCGGTTCAATGGTTGGTAAGGTGGTGATGATCGAAGATCCGAGAAGAGGTAATCTGTTGACTAGAAGCTTCCTAAGGGCAAGGGTGGTGGTGGACCTGAGAAAACCACTGATCACTGGAATATGGACACCGAGACCTAACATGGATCCGGTGTGGATCAAGATTAAGTATGAGAGACTGCAACAATTCTGTTTCTGGTGTGGTTGGATAGGTCATGATCAGAACAACTGTCCTTACCACTCTGATGAGGAGGAGGATGTATCTAGAAGGTTTGGCACCTGGCTAAGCAGTCCAGCTGCCAGAATGATTACAGAGCAGACTATTTGTGAGATAAAGGGGTGGGAGGAGTTTGAAATATCTGCTAATAGACCTGCTCTAACTGAGAGAAGCATAATAGTTGAAAAGGAGAAGTGTCCGAAGATGAAGAATCAGGAAAGCAAAAGTAGAAACTTAGAAGTGAAGAAGACTGAGGTCACTGTCCCAATTAATGTTGAAACTAGCAGGGAAATTGGAAAGCAGATTAAACCAAGCATCTCTGAGATTGATGCAAGACTGGATCAAGAGACTAAAGTAAATGAAGGAGGAAGTGAAGTACAGAAAATAAACAGCATGAAGGGTGAAGAAGAAGGGCAGAAGACTGAAGAAAATAATTTTGACATCACTAAAGCAATAGTGGTTTATGGAGCTGCGTCTCCAATCTCTGATGTCATGGATGGTTTAAAGAGAATAAGATTGAAGAGAGGAATGGAGTTTGAAGAAGAAGAGGGAACCATTAAAAGGAGGAAACTAACATTTCCTGTGGAACCTCTTGAATGTATACAGATGCCTCAAGAGGAGAGGATAGTAAAAGAAGGAAGGAGGAGTGTTGGAGCGATTAAGAGACAGATGCGAAGAAGTGGAAGTAGAAGAAGTTCACTGATAAAGGGTGGTGGAAGAAGTAGAGAGAAAAAAGGAGAAGACAGGATAGTGATGGAGGAGCTTAGTATGAATGATGCTGAAGGTCTTGGTGGTTGGCCTCAAACAGCCACCAAGGATCAATGAAGCTAATTTCCTGGAACTGTCAAGGTTTGGGAAGAGCCTTGACAGTCAAAAAATTGAGGGAGGAAGTTCAGAAGAGTAGACCCTCATTAATCTTCCTAATGGAAACAAAAATAAAAAGTGAAAAGATGAAAAGAATTCAAGAACAATGTCAGATGGAAGAGGCTTTTTTTGTGGAGCCAAGAGGTAGAAGTGGAGGAATGGCAATTTTATGGAGTAAAGATTTGGTGGTGAATGTGTGGCACGATTCACCAAACATAATTCATGTTTCAGTAGTCTCAAATACGGTAAAGGTTCCTAAATATATTACCTTTGTCTATGGTTCTCCCACAAATGAAGGGAAGATGCTGGTGTGGAACAAAATGAGAAGCATAGCAGCGGGAATTGAGGGTGCTTGGTTCTGCGTGGGTGATTTTAATGATGTTTTGTCTAATGATGAAAAGATGGGCAGACTACCAGTTGATATGAGAAGGGTGCTTAATTTTCAGAGTATGATGGCCGATTGCCAGTTGATTGATCTGGGATTTAAGGGTCCTAAATTCACTTGGTGTAATAGGAGGCTGGGGGTAAATCATGTGAAGGAAAGGATTGACAGAGCCATGGCCAATACTGAATTTTGTGATGAATTTGGAAATGTGGTGATTTCTCATATAGAACCCTTAGGATCAGATCATCATTTGCTGGTAGTTGACTTTGAATTTAAACATTCAAAAGTACAAAGAATGTTTAAATTTGAAGCTGTTTGGGCCGAACATGAGCAGTTTATTTCGGTAGTGGAAAATAGCTGGAAGAAGGAAGAGTATGAAAGTAGAAATAAGGTGCAAGAGCTAGTCAAAAGGCTACTGAAATGTAGGAGGGCTTTAATAAGGTGGAGCAAGGAGAACTTCCCAAACGCACGAAAATTAGTGGATGATCTGACCTGCCAGTTGGAAGTATGCAATAGTGGGGCCTTAACTGAGGATAGCAGAAGAGAAGCAGAAGTTTTAATTAAGAAAATAGAAGAAGCGTGGGAAAGGGAGGAAAAATATTGGTGGCAGAGATCAAGAGTAAACTGGTTATCAAGTGGTGACAAAAACACCAAATTCTTCCACTTAAGTACTATGAGAAGAAGGGCCAGGAACAAGGTTGTTAGATTAAAAAATGACAATGGCAGATGGATAGAGGAAGAAAGCGAAATTAATGGGGCCTTCACAGATTTTTACAAGAGCTTGTTCACATCGGGAGGGAATAGAAATATGGAGGTAGCCCTTCAGTTTGTAGAAAAGAAAGTGACTATGGAAGATAATTGGCTACTGGAAAGAGAAGTTACGATGGAGGAAATCAAATTAGCTGCTTTTCAACTAAATGGCTTTAAAGCACCTGGGCCTGATGGTTTTTCTGGTATTTTCTACCATGCAGCTTGGAATGTGGTTAATGAGGAGGTAATTTCAATGGTAAGAGATTTCTTCCAGAATAATACTAGTTTGAACTTGGTAAATAAAACCAACATTGTTCTGATTCCAAAGGTGGAGAATGCTGAATCTGTGGGGCAATTCAGGCCTATTGGGCTTTGTAATTTTGCCTATAAGATTGTATCCAAGGTCCTAGCAAACAGAATGAAAATGTTGCTATCTAGAATCATATCTGAGCATCAAAGGGCGTTTGTAACTGGCAGACTAATCCAAGATAACATCTTGATTGCTCATGAAGCCTTTCACTATCTGAAGAATAAGAAGAAGGGGAAGAGGGTGGATATGGCCATTAAAATAGATATGAACAAAGCCTATGACAGGTTAGAATGGAAGTTTGTAGAAGAAGTGATGAGAAGACTTGGGTTTGGTGAGAAGTGGATTACCTGGGTTATGGAATGTGTGACTTCAGCTAGTTTGAGTCTGCTTGTAGGAGGAAGGAAGGTGGCTGATATAAACATGGAGAGAGGAATTAGACAAGGGGACCCGTTGTCTCCTTATCTCTTTATCCTAGCTGCTGAAGTTCTTTCGGTGATGACACAGTGGTTTGTGGAGAGAGGTCGTTTAAGAGGTATTAAACTAGCTGCAAGCTGCCCAATCCTATCTCACTACTTTTTTGCCGATGATGCCCTTTTCTTCATCAATGCAGAGAAAAGAAACTGTAAGTTGTTAAAGAGCATTCTGGATTGTTACTGTGAAGCATCAGGTCAGGTGGTGAATTTTGATAAATCCTGTGTTTTTTTCTCAAAGAACGCCAGTGACAGCTTGAAAAAGGAAGTGTATGATGTTTTGGGAATAAAGGCAAGCGAGAACCCAGGGAAGTATCTAGGACTACCACTGATTTGGGGGAAATCTAAAGCTGAAGCTCTTAATTTTGTGAAATGCAAGATGAGTTTAAGATTGCAGGGTTGGAAACAAAAGCTATTAACTTTTGCGGGAAGAGAAGTGCTGGTTAAGTCAGTGGCGAATGCAATACCTGTGTTTTCAATGTCTTGCTTCAAATTCCCTCGAAAATGTTGTGTTGAGCTTGACAGTATGGTGTCTAAGTTCTGGTGGGGACAGAAGGAACAGGAGGGGAGAATTCACTGGAAGTCTTGGAAAAGTTTGTGCAAAGCTAAAGGAGAAGGGGGTATGGGATTCAGAGAGCTAGAAGCCTTTAACTTAGCTCTGCTAGCAAAAACAGCATGGAGAATGGTGCAACAACCAGATGCTCTTTGGGTAAAAATGTTGAAGGGCTTATATTTCCCTAATGGATGTTTTTTGGAAGCAAAGAAAGGAAATAAAGCATCCTGGGGGTGTTCGAGTGTATTAGAAGGAAGGGACTTGATAAGGAAGGACCTATGCTGGAAAGTTGGGAATGGTGTGAAGATCTCTATTTTTAATGATCAGTGGATTCCTACTGCAGATTCTTTGAAACTGAAAAGTAGAAGTTTGAATGATAATTCAAGAAACCTCAAGGTAAATAGTTTGATTAAAGAAGGAAAGTGGTACTTTGATGAGATCCAGGATGCTCTTGATGATGAAGACAAAGAACTCATTATGCAGGTCAAAATTCCATCAATAAGCAGCAATGACAAAATGGTGTGGTTAAAAAGCAGAAGCGGTGAATACATGGTAAAATTAGGCTATAAGGTTGCTCTGAACGTAATGAAGGATAATGCTACTGATAAGCCTAGTTCTTCTTATAAACCCTCTAAGAACCTGTGGAACAGGATCTGGAACATTAAATTACCTCCTAAGGTGTTGCATTTTATGTGGAGGGCTGTGAATGGGGCTTTGGCAACTAAAGAAGCGTTATACAGGAAGAAGTGTTCAATGAACCCGATATGTGAGATCTGCAGAACACATGTGGAAACTGTTGAGCACATGCTATTTCAATGTCCATGGGCAAGAGTCTATTGGTTTAACTCCCCTTTGTCACTGAAGTTTCATGATAAGGGAAACTTTCGGTTTGACAAATGGTTGGAAGAATGGTTGGACAGTAAAATGGGAAAGGAGAAACAGAATTTAGCAATTTTTGCAGGAATCTACTGGTGGATCTGGAAATCTAGATGCAAGGCAATTTTCGAAGGTGAAGATGTTGATGCCTTGAATTGTGTGGCAAAAGCAATGAAATTAGTTAGAGACTTCCAGAATGCAACTGAAAGGGAGGGAAGAAAGGAAAGGGGCAGGAAGAGCTGTGATAGAAACCAGGAGTGGTTGAGACCAGCAGCTAACACGATCAAAATTAACATGGATGGGGCTTTCAAGCATGACTCTAAGGAAGCAGCAGTTGGTGTGGTATGCAGAAATGAGAAAGGAGAGTTTATTGGAGGTTTTGGGAAGAAGGTGGAGTCGAGTTCACCATTTATGACTGAATGTTTAGCCTTTCTGTCTGCTTTAGAAGTTGCAGAAATAAAAAACTGGGATCATGTGGTCTTTGAGATGGATTGTCAGGAGTTGTACAGTCTACTGCACAGGAAGGATGGGAAAGGAGGAGAATGGTGCTGTTCAGAGGTGGTGCAGAAATGTATTAATGTTCTTTCGGGTAAGTCTTCATGGAATCTTTCCCTGGTTGACAGAATAGGAAACAAGGCTGCTGATCTAATTGCAGCTGAGGCATTGAGGGGCATGGTACTTTCGGGATGGCTTTCAAAGCCACCATCCTCTCTGTTGGCTGTTTTGATTAATGATGTGAGCTCTAGTAGTATGGGGTGTAGGGACCGTACTGGTATTGGCTAAGTGTCATCTGTTATTAGTTTCTTAGTAAGTCAGTTTATTTTCTGTTTGGTCTTCTTTCTTTGGTAAGGTTTGTGTGTTAGGTTGTATTATTGGCTTTTGAGTGTTTGCTTTTCCGGCCTTTGGGCTATTGGTGTTTGTATCCTTCTTTTGGTTATTAATAAAATTGACTTGTTTTGCTCAAAAAAAAACTAAATGATGATGTATCAAGCATCTTAAAATATTTTTTAATAACACCCAGTATCCCAAAATAATTTTTGTATATTTAATACTTTAAAGTATTTTTTTCAATATCACTTATTCTAAGTTTAGGGTAATCATTACTTCTTAGAAAATACCTGAAAGGTAAAACTGCATTAAAAACTAGGAAAATTTCCCCCAAAAAATATGATAGCTGAATTTTTAAATCCCTAAAAAGTTCCAACTCAGTTATAATAACTAAATTAAAATTATAAAATGTTGATGAATTTATAAATTATAATGTTGTGCTTTAATTCTTTTAACATAGTATAAAAAGGATCAAGTTTTTTAAACAAATATTTTAAAATATTATAGCCAAATAATTTAACTTTCCTTCGTCATAATCGTGTATTGCTCTTCCTTGAGCCTCCCATTTAAAAAGCAATCATTACCATTAACATGATGCAAGATGAATGCCATCTTTTTTTAAAATTTCATACGGTAAATAAAAATTTATTTGTCAAAAAGAAAAAAATTCTAGTAATTTTATTTTAATTATCAGAATACTGTCTTAATCTAAAACTTATTATTATAAGCTGTTTAGGGTGTTTATTAGGAATTTTTAATACTAATTATTTTTTCTTAGAACTTCATTATTATTCTCCTTATAATTTAATGCATCATGATCCAGATTTTGAACTTTTGAAATTGAATTTTCCTTTTCTTTTAGAAAATTACTTTAATTACTTTGAAGATTTGAAAAATCTGCACTCACATTCCTGGAGTCTAGAAGTTATAATACAGATCCCCTTTAATTCACTTTTTAATACACTTGGCTGATTTAGTA
>NW_021632311.1:0-44818 GCF_004799145.2 Neltuma alba | reverse complement strand
AAGTAACATCTTGCACACATGAGATTCTTTGTGATTTGATCAACCCATCAATAACGGAATTATAAGTTACAACACTAGGAAACAAATTTCTGAAATGCAATGTCTCAAAAAGATCCATCGCTTCATCCACCATTTTCATCTTAAAGCATGCATTGATCAAAATATTATAACTAAAAGGTCAGGAGCCAAACCATTTTTAATCATCTTATTCAGAACTTCCTTAGCCTCAATGATATTATTAGTCAAACAATGTCCATGCATTAAAGAAGTGTAGGTAACAAGATCATGTCTTTGATCACTCTTCACCATCATAGCAAATACAGCTTGAGCTTCAATAATCCTTCCATCTTTACATAATGCATCAACTAGAATGTTGAACGTATAATTATCTGGGTGGTGTCTTTAGATATCATCTCACTAAGTATTTGATTTGCTTGTTGCCATTGATCCATCCTACAGAAGCCATGGATAAGACTGCTGTAAGTATAAACATTTGGAGATACCCCACGATCAATCATTTCAAAATACAAATTGCGTGCATCATTGACAAGCCCTTCTTTGCAAAGCGTATCAATGATTGTGCTGTAAATAACTACATTGGGCTTAACAATGTGCCGCTCCATTAATTTAAGCAATTTAATGGCGGATCTTTTTTTCCCATTTTACATAGCCCATATGTTAATGTTCCATAGGTGACTTCATCTAACTTAAATCCTTTGGCCATTATGTCATCATAGAAATCAAGAGCTTCGCCAACATTATGATTAAAACACAGTCCCTTTACTAGTGTAGTCAAAATTATAGCATCTGGGTGATAACCCATCTTGAAAATTTTTCCCAATATAGAGAAAGCAAAATCCATCAGACCCAGCTGGCAGTAACAATTGGTCAAGATGCTCAGGTTACATAAATCTGGCGTGAAGCCTTTAAACTCGGCTTGTGCAAGAAGTAAGATGACATGGAGATAATGTTTCATCTTCACTGTAGACCCTAAAATCCTATTAATATGGCGCCTAGATGGTGGAGGACGCATGTTTAGCATGCGATTGACTGAAGCAATAGCGTCGCCGATGCTGTTGGGATTTGGGGAATGGTGATGAAAATAACATTCGAGATTGAGGGAAGAAGGGAAAGAAAAAAGGAAAGTCGAAGCAGAAAAGAAAGAAAATTTGGTGAAGGAGTACCTTGCAACAGCGGAAGATAAAATCTTCAGCTTCAGATTGGAAGAGCTGAGCTCCGACGCTGTGTATCTAATCTAATCTGGGGAGGCGATATAATAAAATGAAACTTGTTTATTGCGCGTGTTTAAGGCCCTCGGGTCGTTTTCTTTTTTTATTGGTAGAGTACTGGTTTTTTTTTTTGGGGGGGGGGGGGAAGAAATACGGTTTTATTTTTTACAATATAAAAATAGGAAGATTATGAAATTATGTGATGAAATTTACTTTTCCATAATGGGAAAATTCCAGTTAAATTTAATTGAAATATTATAAACCAGATTCAGGCTTACATTTTCATCAAATTCCTAACCAAGTCTACTGATTAGAAATTTTTTTAATTCTTTGAATTTACCTCAATGTCCTTAACTATTGACTAGTCTTTTCCCTCTCAAGATAAAGACAACATTTGAAACACATTGTGTTTAGTATACCAGCTTCATTAAATTGTGTTTAGGGCACCACCATTCAAGAATAAGGCAACTTTTCATTATAATAAGAATGCATATTTATACTGATAAGAATTGGTTCAGATAGCAAGGAATCGACTAATAATTTATAAGGCTATGGGTTCGAATCTCACTGCTGAAATAAAAATCTTATTGGTGAATGATATTTAAGTAGCTAATATCTTATTTTTATTCTTTTGGATGGCAGGAGGTATATGATTATTAGAAAGAAAGGGAGAAAGATTATTGATTGAGGACAAAGGAAAGAGGCTAATAAACATTTAAGGGCACTGATGTAAATTTTTAGGATTTGAAAATTCCTAATTGATCCTCTTGCCTAACTAGATTTAATTAAGGGATAATTACGATAAGATCCAAATAAAAAAAATAATTATAAAACAAGTCTCAAAAGGTTTCATTTCATATTTTGAAACTTGTCATTACATGCTATTTAAGTTGTTATTAAGGCTTTTTGGTAACTATTTTCCTTCCTTAGAATCTCATTATAATTCTCTCTTTAATTAATATTTTTCCTACTATGACCAATAATCGATTGATTTTCAGTTTCAACCACAAGTTTCTGAAAAAATAAACTAAAGAACTTTTTGTTGGCCAAAATAAACTAAAGAATTTTTTGTTGGCCATCTAACTAAAGAATTATTACATTTTCTGGACTACAAAGAATTATCACTTTTATGATTGTAAACTATGCGCATGTTTGATTAGTTTCGTCTTTTTTTCACCTTTTGCATAATGTTAAAAAAAAAATCACTTTTATGTATCATTACTTTATAGTTTCCTTCCCAATATAGATATCTTATTAATATGTTTATCCAAATTAATTTCATCAGACATAACCTTCTTCAATCAATCTTTATTAATAAAGTTAATATAACGGATTAAATAGAAAAAATATTCCTCCTTTGAGACTCGGAAAAAATAGGTTTTAATTATAAAATTTGATTATTGATATGCAAATTTTTAGTTACACGAAGAAGAAGAGAATGCCTGACTTATGATTTTGCTTGATTGAAATGGAAAAAGAAGGTTCTTTGTGACTCAAAAAGAATTTTGATGAAAATAACCGAAGCTAAGAAATTCGATCTCATTTATCATTTCAAACTCTCAGTGTCTATCCTTCTGATTTCAAAAATAAAAAATAAATAAATAAAAAAAGTGTGTGGGTGATAAAAGGAGGGAGGTTTGACAAAACTTCAGTTAATAATTATTAAAATTCGTATGTCCACTTCTAAATTTTTGTATCAACCTGTATAATTTTCAAATAAACACTTATTATTTTGTTATTGTTAGTTGTTAAAATACATATGTATGTATCCTTGTAAATTCACATATAAACTTCACCTAAATTTTGTCCAAATAATATATATAATAAATATTCTCACCATTGAAATATAATTATGAAAACGTCAATGTTAATATTTTATGTTGTGTATTTTTTTTTTTTTTTTAAGTTATATTACGCGAGTGTGAAGATTGACTGACCCTACCCACACCCCAACTCACCATTACCATTTAATGTGTCCTATCTTGTTCATTTTAAAAGCCAAAAAATACTTTCAAAAAATACTGAGATAAATGAACAGGTTTTGTTCTCTTTTTCATAGTTTTTTTCCTCATGGCTTAGGAATTAGGGCCCCTTAATTTGCGTAAAAATCATGCTAAAAAACCATGTTTCATTCCCTAATTTTGTAAAATCAATTTAGTCTCAATCCACAAGAATACTATTTTGTCCATTTATCATATCATTTATCCAAGACTTAACCCACATAAGAACCAGTTGATTTAGTGGATCCTAAACTATGATGATCAAGTATAAGCAGCTTCTATCAAACTAGAAGAATCAAAATCAATAATATCAACAATATATTTAACAAAACAATGATATACAAACAAATCATAATCATGTCAAACACAGGAAATAAATTTTCTAGCCTACAATTCCATTTTTTTATTCTTAAATGGTACAAACATGAGCTAATATATAGACAAGATCTAATAAATGGCTTAAATTGTCATAAACAAATGTAACTTCCAAATTGGATGCTGTCCCTCTTTTTATTGAAACAACAATACAGCTTTCAATTTGACTTCCCATAAAAACAATCTGAATAATCTTCAACCACGAGATAACACAGATCAAAAGTCTTCATTCATCAAGATGAAGATGAATTGTTTTGAGCTGTGATCATCAAGCCAAGCGATGATATCATTGAAAACCTCAAGTATTACTTCATCAGGCTCACCCTCAAGAAGGGAATGGTAAGCATGCTTGTAAAGCTTAAGCTTCTTCTGAGAACTGCTTGCTTTCTCGTGTAACAATTTGCTTACAGAAGGATCTGTTACAGTATCAGCCTCCCCATGAAGGACTAACAGTGGTAATGAAACCTGCAGATCATAAACCAATAAATGTTAGGCCATCAATTTTTATTGCTCTATTGTTGTCGGACTAAATAAAGGAGATATAATTTTATGTTCCAAATAAGGATCCTGGAAAAAAAAAGATCAGCCCCAAGAAAAACAATATTTCAAAACTGACAAGTTTATTGATTTAGTTAATTACTATATTGTTACCGTCATGGAATTTGGATCTGGCAAACAGTTGAGGCCGCAGATGGTTCATTGTTCATTAAGGTGTAGTTTATTTTTTAAAAGAAAAGAAAACATATAGTCAAGGTCAGAAATCAAACATAGAGTCAAGGTCAGAAATCAGCATACTTCTTTCAGTCGCCGTTCTATTTCTTGGGTAGTTCTAAGCATTTCTAAAGCAGTCATTAAGCGAGGATTGTCCTTGTAAGCAATAACATTATAGGCTGTCTGCAAAGAGACAATACAAAGATGTCAAGCACAGGACTGGACGAGGAAAAAACCTTGATACCTCCAAGTCAATGCAATGGACAAATTGGAAGACAGAATGGCGACTGAGGTTAAAAAATACAAACCAGTTCCCTCTTCTTTAATTCTCTGAAGGCAGCCTCAGCTAAATCTTTCTGTGGAACTAACTTCTGCTTTGGAAGCACATTGGCTACACCAATCAAGATCTGAGTGAGCAACCATGGTGGGGTCATGTCGTCTGCAATCTGCATAGAGCTAACAGTCAAAAGGAGATCAAAGAAACACATGCCACAACTCTTTTAAATTGAGGATAAGACTGCTAGAGTATGTTTGAATAGAGGATAATAGAAGAGAGGCGAAGATAAAACTGTTCAGAGTTAAACCTAAATCAAATAAGATGTACAAATTATAAGTTCGCTTCCCTTCTCTTTTATTCTCTACAATTCAAACATACCCTTGAGCTGGTTCAGGTTTCGGATATGTAGGATATTTACTTTACACATAGGCGCAACAAGAATGGCACCATCCCATGCCTTGGGCTGTTTTAGGTGCATCTTTAAGACCACAGCTCCACCCATAGACTGTCCAAAAAGGAAGCAGGGAAGAGATTGGATCTCTGGGTTTTCTGTCAGGGAACCAGTAAAATTGTTTGCATGAATATTAAAAATCAACAGTGTCGTATCTCCCCCAACATTAAGTTGTTTGCAATATAATGAATGAGATTTTGTTGTTTACTTGAAAAACATGCCTCCCACGGTAAATTCATAGTTCTAATTTGTTGCTTGCAATGTAATGAATGAAATTGTGTAGTTTACAAGCAAAGTATGCCTTCCTTGATGAACAACAGTTATAATTTCTAGCCTAAGAATCGTATGTTAGAAAACAGGAACAGATTAGAGTTGGACCTTTCTTTGAATACATAATGACACAGGTTAGTATTTTCCTAACAAAGGGTGTTCAACATTCAAAACATTTCCTAGCCTGTTCTCAAGTTCTTATATTATATTTCCAGTAATACCAACATTCACTTCTCAGTATTAACTTCACATAGATCACTTTCAGAAGGGAAAACTATGAAAGCGTTACACAAGCCAAATATGATATTCATTAGCACAAGATCCCTGAACTCCTTGTCTAATGTGCAGAGAACCAAGACACAAGCATTTTACCCACGCTGAGAACAATAAGGGATACTCTTTTTTTTAATCCTTTTTTTGGGTTTGTATAGCTCTTATTGGAATTTGAAATCAGATGTAGCTCTAGGGATGCCTCCACTGCCATAGGTTTGGCTATCCCCTCTTAATGAAATTTGTGCAACTCAAAAACTTCTTTTCATACAAAATATGCAAACTGATAAACATTGAGACAGGTTTTAGTGTGGTTTTAATTACCTTTGACTTTGGAATAATGCTCAATCACATCATCAACAAGAGTATCAAAACTTGGAATGTAGCAATGGAGACCTTCTGAAAGACCAAATCCAGGATAATCCATAGCAAAAGCTCCATATCCAGCTGATACCAGCTTTCTGGCTATTCCTGAAGATATATCCATAATATAGCTAAGTTGGTGTAATCAACAATGTAGCTGTATCAAATTACTCGGAACTGAGTTCTTAATACCAACCACATGCCTTCAAAGAAGAAAGTACAAGTGTCTGCATAGCCATGACAGTAGAACACTGCTGCTTTGGGCTTAGAAGTTTCAGGAAGCCAGCTTTTGGTAAAGATTTCAATCCCCCTTGAGTTCACCTCATATGACTGCAATCATGGCAGACATTGAAACACAGAGGGAAGTCATAATGGCAAGTGGTTATTCTGCCGGCTGCCATTTATATATATATATATATATATTGTGCAGTTTCTGATATCTGGTATATTGGGTGATATCTGAGCATTGGTTTGAGCATTACCATTTATATTTTGACATACGAGAATTTTCATCTAAAATTTAGAATTCGGCTCAGTCAAAATTTGAATAGATGACATGAATTAAATGTGGAAAATGACAACATAAACTAATTGCTTAGTAGTAAATGAGTATTGGAAATGAAGCTGATATGGGGATGGCGAAAGAGGATAATGCCAAGGAGGCATAGATGAAGTTACAGATTGCATGTCAAGTAAACTCCTAAATAATGACATTGCTGAAATGCATAAGTGCTTCGGTTTATAGATTTCTAACCTCCTTTATTTTCAGTCCGTCACAAGGGGTCTGCATAACACAATCAAGCACAAAGGAATGAGCATTAACATTTTAACAACATAAAGCTTCTCTAATGCCTAAGCTGTACGGGATAAATTGTCAATGCCACAAATTGATGGACTTGAATGTTCATGGAGAGGGAAAATGAAAAAGAATATAAGCAATCTGATAGCAAATTTAACATTACTATGCTTATTTTACAGGGAGAGGGAGACACAGCGTGTTCAAGGTACAAGACTAAAGAATTCTACAGGGAATAGATGAAAAGAGAACAACCAATAAGGTCAATAGGAGACTTAAATTTTCTTAGGTAGAACCACAATCAAGATTTCAACTACCATAAAGGATTTAACTCATGATCAGGATTATCTACAATCACAAAAAGTGATTATATTAAATTCAAAGAGTTTTTTTTTTCCCCGTTTAACCGGTGCATCGCAAGAGAGAGGAAAAAACAGAGAGAATTAGTATCAGAGGAGAAGCGATATGCAATTACATTCCTTTGTTATTTCTTCAAATATGTGTGACTATATGATTAGATTAGATTTGAGTTAACTGAGTTGTTAAGATTATTTAGTATCTTATATTACCAAGATTTGACCCCTCCTATATGCTAGAATTAAAATCATAAATGTATCGCCCAACGTCAGAGAATATACTCCCGAAACTATGCCCCAAGCTATAATGACCAGGAAAAAGAAAATACACAAACACACAAAACTGATGATGTGATTTGTCAATTTGAATAACAAAAACAAAATATACCAATCCTTTAGGTGAGGGATACTGTATCGCTCAACTCGCAACAAGTTACTATAATATAAATTAATCAAGCACCATACCTTAAACAGTATATGGTCAATCCCAAGCTGAAAATGCTTGAAGGCCTCACGAGCGCGCCTTCTGGCGGGAACTTCATCCATATTAGCATCCAAAATCTTCTGCAATTCATCGTCAACTCCAGGAAACCTCATTCTCGGCGCCAAATCTTTTCTCCGTTTCCTCCGACTTTGAAAACAAACAGTAGCCCGGAATTCTACAAACCATCCAAACACTGAAATTCAGGCACAGAACCAAACGAAAAGAGGAAAAAAGAAGCAATGTGGAAAATCTGTTCCGCCGTTTAGGGCAAGACTAATGCAAGTGATGGGAACAGAATATTCAAAAGCAGAAATTCTTGTGCGCTTCGCATTTTTGAATTATAATTATAATAGCATTACCGGGGGAAAATAGGGAGTGGTGGCGCCTGTATAGCTTTGAGGGCTTCAAATCCATGTGGCTTTGATTATTAGTTTATTGTAAGCGAGAAAGACTAACAAGGGAGAGAGAAAGTCCGAGGAATCAGGGAAATATGACCGGGGCAAAGAAATGAGCTGGAGGAAGATAGCGTCTGATCTGAGTGGACCGTGATTTCAGCATATATATATATATATATATATATATAAAATAAAAGGAAGGTGGGATTTGATTGTCGTGTGAAAACTCATTTGCATTTGTGGGTTTGGATTATATTACCAGTGGCTGGAAGGTTCAAAGGAGGAGGAAGACGACATTAGGATGGGTGATGCAAGTTGCATGTAGGAAAACACTTGGAGTAGTTTCATTTGATGTTGTCACTACCCCGAACGCAACGCAATCTCAATCTCTGACTTTGCGCCATTTTCTTTTCTTGCTGTTTTTTTTTTTAATTACATTTTGTACAAGATGACTTAGAAAATGAGTTTGTTTTCTATTCAAAAAAAAAGATGAGTTTGTCTTAGCTTTCTACAAAATTTAACTTTTTTTATATAAAATAATTGTGGGTTGCGTGTGTTACATATATAGAAGGACATAAAAAAATCCCCAAAAAAAATCCCTTAAATTTATAAAATCTCATATCATGAATTTAAAAAGGTATGTTACCATTTATTTTTTTAAATATAGTCAATTGCTTTTTTTTTTGGTGAAATAGTCAATTGCTTTTAAAGTGTAGTTGATAAGTGTTCTTTGAAATTTTAAAATTTAAAAGTAATTATCAAAACAGTCAACTAACTCTTATATTTAGGAGTACAAGTCATACCTCCTATCCTTAATATAAATGCTAAATAATTAGTTTGATAAGATTAAAAAAATTAGTTAAATTAGTTAGTTGTAACAAATATATATTGACTTTCTTAAATTAACCTCTTTAATCATATGTATTGAAAGTTTGAAATTATTCATTGATGTGAATTCCTTACCTTTAATAGGAATATTTTATAAAAAATATTAGAAATTTGAAAGATAATGTGAATTAAAGTTTTATATTTAAAACTGAATCTAATCTCTAATGATAATCTAATCTAACAGAAAGAGGTAGCGCCTCCCACTACAAGAAGCAAAGTTTGAATCTTTATTAAAAAAAGTATAGTAGTCAATCAAAATAAATTGTTATTTTTAATTATTTATATTCAAAACTATTATCTTACTCGTCTGGTTTGATTTTAGTTTGAAATATAAGATTTTGAATCATTTTATTTTTTCTGTTTATCATTTTTATCTCAAGCAAGTTTATCTACCCTTTGAATTGATATATAATCTAATTTTATCTAGAGGTAATTTGGAGACA
Source organism: Neltuma alba (assembly GCF_004799145.2). NCBI lineage: Eukaryota > Viridiplantae > Streptophyta > Magnoliopsida > Fabales > Fabaceae > Neltuma > Neltuma alba. The sequence continues at coordinate 35,510 of NW_021632311.1, read as the reverse complement.
TCATATCATATTTGTTAGAATTAAATAATTTATTTACCTTTCTTAATCTGTTTAAATTAATTAAAGAGGGTATCTTGTAATACTTTTGTCTAAAAAAAAATTGCACATGTACTCCCCCTGATACAATTCGTCAACTTACTCTAGTTCACAAATTTATAATTCTTTTTCAAAACAATTCTATTGATTGCATTATCATACACTAAATGGAATTTTCATTTCTAATCTAGATAATTAAAAGACATATTTTAGAATAACTAACACGTATTTATTACAAATAATTTAACTAATTTTTAATTAATGTAAATTAATAAGAGGAAGAATATTTATTGTTGCTATTAGCACAATAGAACATTGTCTTGATATTTTTAATTTGTAATCGACCAAAAAACGAATTTTTTTGGTACAAGAACAAAAAAAGATATTTTTAATCTGTCAATGCCATATCTGTTTCATGGAGACTTTGTGGATATAAAATGTGCAATGCAGGCACTTAGTAAATGGGAAAGAATGACTGGGTTTAAGTTTTCAAACAGGGTCGCGACATTAACAAATGAGAGAATTGCAATGAGATTCTGAAAAATATATAATTATCAAAAAGTTTCAATAATAAGTTACAAGTTATTATTTTTTCACTTTGAAACTTATAATTATAGATTACTTAATTATTATTGAAATTGTTTAAGGAAAAATGGCAAATAAAGACTCCAAATATATGAAATTATGATTGGGGACTCTTAATTTGGAAATGGCAAATAAAGACCCGATCCATATTAAAAATATAAAATCTTGATGAAATGTCTGAAATGCCCCTCAACTAAATTGTGATTTGGTTTATTGAATTTATCATTCACTAAAGTGAACTTGTCATTTTCCATAGTCAACTTGTTATTGGGCATACCCTCAGTCAAATTGTGATTTGGTCTACTGAAATTGTCATTCGCCAAAGTGACCTTTTCAATTTCTATAGTCAACTTTAGTACTAGGAAAACGGGTCAGCCCGTCATCGGCTCAGGCTTAAACGAGACGACTCATTTAAGCCCAAGTCTAAAAAATAAACCATTTTTGCAAGCTCGGCCTATGAGATGACAGGCTCGGACCGGCCCGTTTAACTAAAATGTAATTTTTTAAAATTTTTTTGCATATTTTATCTAAATAATAAAAACGACGCAATAAATTACTAATAAAAGGTATAAATATAAATAAAAATAAGTTACAAACATAAATATCATCATGTCTAAACATCTATCACAGTGTAATAGAGTCTATTAAATAAACAAACTAAATAGAAGACAAACATGAACAACTAAATAAACACTAAGTTCAGTAAATAATTATAATGCAGATGATCTAGTTTAATTATAAATAATTAACAAAAAATTTTAACTGACAAACATAGTATACATAAAAAATAATCATTTATCCTACCGACAAAAAAGAAAAGAGTCCATCATCCCTAGTTCTAAATTTGTTTCTAAATATAAGAATGATATAGATCTTTATTTTAATTTAAAAGATTCTTTAACCAATTCTATTTCAAGTATAAAAAATATGGGAGAATGACAAATAAAGATTGTAAAATTATACATACAGTATTTTAACAGGTTTTGACAACTTATAAATAATAATGCATTTTTGTGAATATACCTAGTTTTAAATTTTGCAATTTTCTTTTTTTAAATTTTTGTTAAAGAAGGGCCTGCGGGCCTTGTAGGCCCCACCTTCTTACGTGCAATTTTGAGCTTTCATTTTCTATGGTCTATTTTTCCCTTGTTGGTTTTTTGATACTGTTTTGTCGCCTGTCGTCTTCTAATTCTTTCTTCCACACATGCAAACACAATCATCATTTTTCCTCTTATTCAATAAGAAGACAGAAAGTTTGAGAAAAAATATCCTCGTTAGGAGAAGTACCCACATTTAGTGCCTAATAGTACTTTGAATTGAATTATTTTCAATAAAAAGATACCTATATTTTAGAAGAAAAAAAATAAGAAGATAGAAAGTTTGAGAAAAAAATATCATTAAATTTTTTTTTGGTGAGAATGACTTAAATTAGAGTGTCAATATTTTACAAGTATAGAATTCAGTACCTTTTGTATATAAAAATTTATTAGGTCATTATTACCAATGTTTTTTGGGGAAAAAAAAGTCTTCCTCCCATGTTCACAAAATATTTACATGCCAAAACATGATTAACATAAAATATATACTCCATCTTTTTTTCCCAATATAAGGGGGATTTGATTAATATTTCCTCTTGGCTGAAATATAAACTAATATATTTACCTGTTTTAGTCATAAATACAATATCTCAATTTGTTTTATCATGTAAGTTTATAATTTTTCCTAAAGTTTGGGATTTTTCACCAAAAGAATAGTTTTTAATATAAATAATTAGAATTGATGCTTTGAGTGACCAACATATATTTTTTTATCAATAATTAATTTACCTAATAATTTTAATATATGCAAATTAATTATTTATCTTTTACATTTACGATAAGAGAGGAATAAATATGATTGGAGATGGTTATCTTTCATTTTGTCTATTGATGCTTGATAGAATAAGAAGGAAATTGATGGCGTAAACGGTCAAAATGAGATAAAAAAATGATATTCTCCCAACCTTAAATATAAGACTTATTTTTTAGTATAATTATACTATGAAATAAGTCTTATATTTAGAACTAAATGAGTAATATATTTTTGTTTATATGTTTGATTGGCCCAAAAATAAAGATATGGGGTGGCAATGTGTTATAATTACATAAATTTCAATTTTATAACTATGGTTAATGGTTATGCTATACGTTTCCTTCAATTCTTCTTTTCAAACTTTCGAACCATTTCCCCAATTTTTGTTCTTTCAGAAAAATTAGGAAAAAAATTTCTATTAAAAAACTTATCAGTAAAAAGGGCTGATAAATTTTTATTCGCAAATATATTAATATTTTGTAAATATTATACAAGTCTGATTTAAGTTTTTTTTCCACTCACAAAATCTTCAATGGAAACTTTTTTTTCCTTTCCAATTTTCGCTTTTTTAAATCGGTCAATCTTGGCCTGAATTGAATCAGACACTAATTTGTCGATTTTCTTATCCAACGGACAGATAGGTTTAAAAGATGGATACAAATAGATTTTAAATTGTGAAAGTTTAATATATCCCGAAAATTCAATTATAAATCTTGGAAAAGGTAGAGAATTACTCGTGAGCAAATTTTAAAGCACAGGAATTTTTTACAACTAAGCTTCTAGGATTTATATTTGATTTTCTGATGCTTGCAACTAAGCGTTTAATGCCGAGAGCTAGTTTGAAATGGTTTATAAACACTTTTATAATTAGTATTTATAAAATATAAAATAAATATATGAAATGAATTTTACCTCAACTTATATAAAATATGCTTATAAACATTTAAACAAGTCAACCTAAAAGAATACTTGCATGGTTTTACAAGTTACTACCTATATACAGCTAATATTTTAGAATTTGTAATAGTTTTTTTTTTAAATAAAAGTTCGGGTAAAACATGCAAGGACCAGCTAGCTAGTATTTGTCTATGACTAGATCTTTAAAAAGAGTAATTTTTTAATATTTACAATTAGGCTATGTTATCAATCAAAAGAATATTTTTATGGAATTCCTTTTTTATTTGTTATTATAACTTTTTTCCTTTTCATAAAATCATTATCTTTATGTTTTTTACTATTATACATGTGTCTTTTATTGAAAGTAATTTTATTTGAGATATCATAAGTATTTTTTAATTGAGGATGATCTTTACACACACATATATATAATTTTACTAGTGTTTTTTTTAGGTATAGTATCCTCCTGTTAAAAGCAATCTTATTTGAGATACAGTCGAATACTAAATATGGGTATTTTTTCCAATAAGGATTTGAATTTTTCTCCTTTTTTTTCCTAGACACAGGTATCTTCTTACTGAAGGCGATCCTGTTAGAGGCACTATCCAATAATAAATGTGGGTACTTCTTCCAGAGAAAATTTAAATATTGACCGGAAGAGTTATCTATATTTACGGAGTGTTTGACAACCTCTAAATCATGGTTTCAGAAGCACTTTTCTACAAAACGAGACAAATTCTTTCACATATTTATTTTGTAAACCGTAAAAACACTTCTAAAACCATGGTTTGGTTTTTATCCAAACACTCTCTTAATATTTGATAGTGTTATTGCTTTTAGTAGGAATGTACTGTTCAATAAATGGGCCTTCAATCGATTAATTGGCCCACCAAATGCTTTTGCTTTGGTGTAACCCAACAGAAACCATTTATCCAGTTTTAATGAGTCGTACTTTATAAATAGTTCGGCGAAAAAAGTGTAAGGCATTAAGTTTATAAAATCTTGTAACAAAAAAAAAAGTTTATAAAATCATGCGGACAAATATCTTCTTCAAACCCCCATATTCCATTTCATAGTAGGGCTGCCCATTAGTCACACTTGATCCCTAGTAAATTTCCCTCAAGTGTGAATTTATCCCCCCCCCCCCAACATGCATGCCCCACTTTAATTCTTCTATGAAAATAGTAACTTGGGAGAATTGTTAGAGTTCCAAAAAAGAAATATGCTCATTTGGTCTTATTTATAAGACAAAGAGAATATATATTTTGATCCCATTTATAGGGTATTGAGAAAAAAATTTTTATATGAATATACAATTTTATCTTTTATTTATTATTGTGTTGATTTTACTTATATTAGGTATAATATATATATATTAAATAGGGATAAAGTTGAAAAGTTTTTGAATTGTAAATGAGAATTAATCAAGTTTAAGATTTTTCTTAGTTTATATGAAATATGTTGGAAGTGACTTATAAATAGGAACAGAATAATAATTATTAAAAGGTTTCAATAACAATATAGTAGCATGTAATAACAAGTTACAGTACAAAAAATAACAACTTCTTACTTATTATTGTGACCTTTTGGTTTCTTTTGTTACGAGTTCGTGGTAATTTTCCTAATTACTACCTATTCCTACCAAAGAAAAATAGTTTAAATGTAGAATCTAATGATGAAATTAAAAAAAACATTTGAGAAACTGGGGCATTATAAAGCTACTAGAGAGAGACACACACACATATATATATATATATATGAGAATTTTAGAGAGATCATGTGACATATACTGTAACTAAATAATTTTTCAACTTTCTTATTTTTCTCAAATTAATTAACTATCTTATATTGAAGGTTAGGAGTAATATATTAGTTTATAAGTTGGATAATTTAGTTTGAAGAAAATGACAAATTATGAGATAAAATAGCTTCTAATTGACTTAAAATTTTAGCATTGTCGGGTTTAATTAATCGAGGCTCTCTCAAAGGTAATTTTTACATTCACAAGAAGTCGAACTCAAAACTTTATGCTCACTATATAAAGACGCCATCGTTAAAACTTTCCAACACTCCCTTTAGGTTATAAAGATCTCTTGATTGCTAATTTGACCTAATTTTTTGTTTTTATTTTTTTGCATGATTTTACTGTGATGTTATATAAAAAATAAAAGTAGTAATTCACAAATGGCATCAAAATAATAAAAAAATATTTACAAATCTACAGTACCTCTAATAAAATTAAGGGATAATTAATCTCCAGGTCCTTATAGTTTCATCTGATTTTTAATTAGGTCCTTATAAAATTTTTTCTTTTTATCAGATCCTTTTACTTTCGTGTGTTTTTAATTAGGTCTTTTTATTTTTTTTCTTTTTATCAGGTCCTTATAGTTTCACTTATTTTTAATTAGGTGCTTTGTAGTTTTTGAAAAATTATTTATTAACTTTATTCTTTAAAATTAATTTCATTTTAAAATTAATAATTATATAATTGGACAAAATAATTAATATAATCATTTAGTAATTAATAAATAATCCAAATAATAATTATACTTAAATATAAATTATTTATAATCATATTTTAATTTTAGAAAAATTTATTATTATAATTTGAATTTTATAATTATAAAAATTTGAATTGAAAATAAATAATATATTTGTTTAACTAAAAATTTAAAGAATATTAACATAAGATTGTTACAATAATTTATTATTTTTAAAATGTTATTATTTGTAAAATACAAAATAAAAACTACAAGGACCTAATTAAAAACAAAATAAAACAATAAGAACCTGATAAAAAGAAAAAAAATTATAACGACTTGATTAAAAATATATGAAAGTATAAGGACCTGATAAAAAGAAAAAAAATTATAGGGATCTGATTAAAAACCAGTTGAAACTATAAGGACTTATATATTAATTATCCCTAAAATTAAAGCAAAACCTGTAGATCTATCTCATTTAAACCCATGAAAATGTTTAGATCTACCTAGCTACTTAGCTAGTATAATTTCATTAATAAATAAGAAATTTAGCACTTAATGTGTAATATAATAATTGTGTATCTAGATTCCAAATAATGTAACGGTGCTTAAAAGAAGAAGCAAAAACGAGAGAGAGAGACATATGATCCGTCACGAGAAAAGAGTGTCTCTACTTTCCTTGCTCTCCATTTCTATTCACTCCCCATCTCAATCATAGAATTGAAATTTAAATGTCCAAAATTCATATGTTAAAAAAATTATTAATAGGATGTTAATTTTTTAAAAAATAAAATTAAACTACTAAATTTTAGTCATGATAATTTAAAACAATAATATAAATTATTTTTTAAAATATGAAATTTAATTTTAATGGTTGAAATTGGAGGTGGATGGAAATAGAGATAGGAAAGAAGGGATGATCAGTCACCTATGTTCTTTTTTTTTTTTTGTTGCTTTATTTCTTTGATTAGAGTCAATCTTATTTAAAATACTGCCAAGTACTAAATATAAAAATTTAAATATTAGTTCATTTCGTTATAAGGGACTAACTTCTTCTATTAGACTATCAATCACCTATGTGTTTGATGCACGTTATGCAATAGTGTCGTCGGGGATTCCTTCCCTTCTTCTTAACACGCATACTTCCAAATTCCGATCCATCTTATCTGCATTTAACTCCTTTTAACCTTAACTTTCTCAGTCGGTCCGTGGGCCCCACCGTTCATCATGTCCCTCCCTCCACGTTTCCATCATGCAAATTTCACGTTAACTCATCATTTGATCTTCTTCTTCTTCGTTTCTCTCTTTTCAATTTCTCTTCAGTTAGCACCACTTCACACACACACGCACACACACATCTCTTCAAAATCTCGTTCCATTTTGAACAAGCCGAACCAATTAAAGAGAAGATGAGAAAATTGAAGACCCACATGATCTCTTGTATCGTGGAGGGAAATTAAAAGTGAACTTTCTCGACAAAATGGCAAAGAAAACCCAGCCCGCAGAAAAACTGAAGCAAGAACTTGCACGTAACCCTCACAAGTCACAAGGTGCGCAATGTATGTCTGTGTATATAACAACAGTTTCCCACGCTCTCACACTCCCATCACTTCACCAAAGCAAATCTCATCACCTTCTTCTTCTTCTTCCTCTACCTCTGAAAATGGATCATGACGGGCAGGCAAAGCTTGAGCAAGAGGAGATGGATCAGTCAGAGCAAGAGAAGGCGAATAAAACAGAAGAAGACAATAATGCAGCAGCAGAAATGGCCATTATTAATGGACAGAACGACAACATTAATAATAACCCCGGCCGCGACGGCGACTTTAATTGTGAAGACTTGTGGGAATTAGAGGACATCAACCAGATGGAGACTGCGGCGGCGGCGGCGGCGGCGGAGTTCTACGATGTGAGAGGAGGAGGGTGGGGGGAATGGAAGCATGACGCCGGCGGAGAGACATGGCGGGAGTGGGAGTTCTACGCTGCGAATAATAATTATGAGGAAAACGATTGGGTCATCGACGACCTTTGGGTGTTCGAGGATCATCATCACCAACCTAATAATAACAAAGCTAATTACAATCTTGATTCTGCTTCTGCAACAAACCCTAGAGACCCTAAAGCTTGAGCCATTCAGATTTCAGAGCCTCTGTATTATGAAGTGTCTATATGATCTGATGATATATAGAGAGAGAGTCTGCAGGTTTAAAATGAAGTTTGCGTTTGTGGGTCAAGTTTGAATGTGGTTGTCTCAGTGTGCGTTTGTGAGAAATGAATTAAGGTTCATATTGTCAGAGTCATTGAGTTTGTATGTGTGTGAAAGAGGTCACCATGTGATTGCATCTCTGATAAAAATGTTGTTTATTGATCGATCTAGTTTCTTCGGTTTTTTATTAAATACTCCTCAATATAATAGCTTAATAACTGATCGATAAGCAGAAATCAGAAAATTATTAGTTAAGTTATTTACAAAATAGTATCCGTTCATAGATTAATATTAAGTAGATTAATTTGACCAAAATAAATAAATATAAGAGATAAAGTAGATTGAGATTTTCTATTTAGAATAAAAAAAAGTGAACTCCCTGACTTGTTTTTATATTAAGGATTTGAGATAATATATATAGATGTCTTTTTTGTTATTACGTACATTTGACCCTTAATATGAAAACTAGTAAGGGATTGAATTTGGTCTTAAGTATAAGACTCAATCCATTTTGTCTTCTTTATTTATTCAAACTAACTACATTGATTGCATATGTCAAGGGAGTTTACATTAAAAGATAATTTCAATTCAAATGATTCAAAAAGGTATTTTAGGAAAACTAACACATTTTTTACAAATGACTAATTTAATTGTATTTCTTAATCTAACCAAATTAGTTATCTTAAGGACCAAAATTAGTGGATGTATATATAATTGATCTCTAAACGCCCCTTTCATTTAATAATAATTCCTCCTGTATACAAAACGTAAATAATAATTAAGCCTGATTCTTAAAAAATAATCACTAAAAATATTACTTTAATAATAAAAAACTGAATACATATTTAATAATTATGTCCTATGTGATTCTATGTTTTTGAATAAATGCAAAATAAATTTACTTTTAATACCATAGGCAACAAATTGAGACTCCATGCATTGGTATCTTCATTTCAACATCTTTTCTTCCTATCATATCTCCATGTTTCATCCATGTTATTAGTGCTTTCTTCATTTCCCAGGTTTTTATGGATTCAGGGATTTTATGTGGCTAGCAGCTAGTAGTATTGTTACTCTTCTTGCATGAATGAGAAAGGAAAAATTAAAAAAAAAACCCCCAAAAAATAAAAGTCTACTATAATTTAAAAAAGATTAGGCACATATTAAAAAACCAAAAGAATAAAAATATAAAGGATTATAAACAAATTCACCAAATTCTCCACTACTTTTCTTAAGCACCTTGCCCTTCCCATTTGAAAAAGAAAACAGATGCAAAGCATTCTTCAAACTATAAACTAGTTAATGCGTTTAACAATGGTAATTTAAAAGGGTTCCTTAGCTCATGCATAAATATGTGTCCAAAATTACTGTTAATTAATATCATTATGTGTCCCTGAATTAGACACAATATGGTGTAAGATATTGATCCTTATTATGCTGGCAAAAATGAAAAAAATGGTTAAAGTGTAAATTTGTCCCAAAATTTTTCATTAATGAGCACTAGGTATCTGGAAATTTTTTTGGCTCAGTGTTGCCTGGAAGTCTCCAAAGCATAGCATTGTTGCCTTAACTATTATCCAGATTAAGTTTGACCATTCATTGACTAAATATATTGAGTGGGCAGGTTTACATGCGTGTCATCCACTTCACTTTTTTTGTCCTGAAAGTTTTTATTCAAGAATACTGGGCACCTAGAACTTTTTTTGGGAGCAGATTTGCCTAAATTACAGCCAAAATTGAATGATGTCTGTCTAAAATTAAACAATTTTTTCTGTCTTTTACAATACAGTAACGCAAATGGTATAAGAACCATGTCCAAGCAGATTTTGTCTCTCTTTCAACTACCGCAAATACAAGTGGCATAACATTTTTATCATCATCTTGTGATATGGCCATAAGCAGCGTGCCCTTATACTTTCCATATAAAAATGTTCCATCAACTTGTATAATGGGCTTTAGGTATGAAAATGTATCAATACATGGCTTGGATGCCCAAAACATATGGCGAAATATTCCAACTAGTTCCCCATTCACATTGACTTGAGAGCACTGTTTATTTAAAAATTGTACGTATGATTTAGGCATGAAGTGTTATACTACAGCTAACCACCTTCGGAGTAAGGAATATGAGATCTCCCAATTCCTGAAAGCAACAGCAATGGCTAATTGTTTTGCATTCTATGCCTTCTTATATGACACTATATAACAAAACATGAATTGTATCCTCTCTATAATTTGAGACAATTTCACATCTGGCTTGTCAGTTACCATTGCTATAATACAAGATGATATAACATCAGCATCTAACTTTGGATGGTCTTGAGTTAGTGATGTGCTTAAGCATATGTGGGCCCCCCATATTTTGTAATCTGCCAAAAGTTTCTATTTTCCTTCTTATAAGCTCTTACTCTTGAATTGCAATTTTCACCATAGTTAATGTATTGATATTCTTCATACTTTTTACATGAACAATAGACCTTGAATGCGTGATGAACATAAACAGAGTATAACTTGACTGCATGTCTTAGAACACTAATAACATTGTTGAACATCTTTTCGATACGTAACTCTTCATTAGGACTGAAAGGTAGAATTTCTTCTAATTCGTTGAACTTAGGAGCCATAGCTGACTCAACATTAATATGCAAGAAGAAAGCAAATGCTAGCTTATTATCCTAGTTTATCTCGTCATGCTCATCATTGTCATCATTATCATTCCCATCACCAATATTTGAATAAAAATAATATTCATCTTCATCCTCAAATTCATCCATAGTATTTTCCATCTAAGGAACAGAACAAGATGGCCTATTGTTGCCACCATCTAGGAAAAGTTTAAATGGGTGAAGATTTTTCATTTGATCCCTAAACATGGATTCTTCTTCTATAATGTTCACCTAATTACTACTTGATGGAAGAGTATTTCCAGCATTGTTGTCCATTAGTTGTGATTTAGTATGACCATCATCTTTCAAGTCACACATATTGGCATACAACTCTACATATGTTAGCTGAGTTGAGAATTGAGGGCTCACTTGCCACGTTTGTTATACATCTAAATCATCTTCTAGATTGCATGCTTGGTATTGTGGTGCATTTATGTACATAGGATATCTGTATACTAGATTTGTCACAATTTTATTTGGAAGAATTCATAGCGTTCATTTGCCCAATAACTTCCTTCAATCTACCCAATGTAATATTTAGATCAACTTTCACTACTTTCACTCTATTACACTTAAATGTTGTACCGGTTGGGCCTTTAAAAATTCATCCATTTGCAAGTATGCAAGTATACACATAAACTATTTTCTATGATCCATTTTGTTTTTTTAAATAATACATTATAATTATTAATTAAGCAAAAATGAATTGTAAAACTAAATTAACTCCGTAATATCATTATTTTTAATTCAATTATTGATATATTTTTCAAGAGAGAGTGGTAGAATAATCATTTACTTAGAGCTATAAAAATTAGGCTATTCTTTTACTAAGAAACTCATTTACATTTTTAAGTAAGGTAGTAACTTGTAATATTTTTAAATAAATAATGATTGTGGACCATCTATCATAAAAATATATTTAGAATAAAAATATTAATAGGTTAAGTTTAATAAATTAAAAAAATATTAACTTAAATTAAAAATAAACATTAGATATATTAAAACTATATTATAAATTCTAATATATAAATATAAAATTAATAATATAAATTAGATATTTTAAATAAATTAAATAAGTAATTTTCTATTCATAATTTCATACACTCCATTTTATTCAAACAATATTATAATTAAATATTATAAAAAAATATGAGCTAAAATAATTGTCTCTGCTTTGTTGTTAGAAAGGATCTTAAAAATTATAATTATCTGAAAGGATCAAATATATTTAAAATAATAATAAATTACCTCTGAACTATATCCCTAAATTTTCTCTAACTTATGCTCCATTATTAGATATTTTGAATGATTAAATTAGATAAATATTTGATTAAACAAATCTATTTGAAAATGTGAGTTTTTTAATTCAAAAAAATTTCCTTTGCTTCGTTTTTCTCTCACTCCCAAACTTCATATCTCAACCAATATCATATTTCAAATGTTCGGTTTTAAGTTATATATATTATTAAAGAATGGTTATAGTTTTTTCAGCCTTTAATTTCTATATTGTGAATAAAGGCTTCTGATCAGATATATACTTTGCCCAGCACATAAAGACAAATTTAGATTGAATAATGATAAGCTTATAATGAATGCATTTGCATAATTTTATATTAGGTGTAACTCTTGAAAGATGTTTTCATCTAGGTACAATTTAAACGACCCAAAAAATCATCCTTATAATTGAAAACAAAAATAAATGTTAATAACTATTTCACACTAGTTATTTAAAAATTGTAATTATTTAATACGACAAAAAGCAAAATTTAATTTAAGCTTTTGAATAAGTAGAAGCTACACTCTATAATTGAAAACCTGAAACCTCTCTTTGATGATGGATCATTCTCCATATTGTTTTTGTGTCTCTGTCCCCCCCCCAAAAAAAGGCATGAAGCTTTCAACTTCATTTAAATTCTGAAGACTTGAAAATTATTAGGAGGTTATTACGATATAGAGGTGTGGTAAGAGAAAATATAAAAGATGTCATTAGGGGCAATTGAGTATTTTTAAATTTATATTTTATTATCTGGACTTCGTAAATAATTATAATTTTTAAGATCCTCTTTAATAAATAGTACTTTTTCTAGGTCCTCCTATCTAATTTGCCCAAAAAACTAAAAGAAACTCCTTTCTTTCATCATTATTTTTTTTTTTGGAAAAAGAGGCAAGCCAAGGCTTGAAAAAGTCTTACACGAGACAAAAAAGATTACAGTAAAAACGCAGAGAGCCAGTCAAGGGATCTATTGGTCTCTCTGAAGGTCTTCTAAAAACACGTGCCAACATCCACTTGGAATATCCGGAAATAAAATCATCTCCCCCGAGCTTGCATGTCCCCTTTGCGCAAGGTAATCTGCACACCTCAAATTCTCTCTGCGTGTATGTCGAAGCTCTGTCTCTCCATTTTGCAATAGAAGATTTCTAACCTCTCGGAGTGAAATGCTCATGGAGTGGTCTGCTGCATAGTCTCTTGTGAGAATGTTAAAAACGTCCAGAGAATCCGAATATATTAGAGTTTTTTGGAATCCCAATTGATGGCCGAGCTCCAGTCCGTGTTTGATTACCAGTAGCTCAGCTTCTCGGACAGAACATATACCCAAAGATTTAGTGAATCCCATGATCCATTTTCCTTCATGGTTCCGAATTAATCCTCCGCATGCCGCTTGTTGTCCGTATCTTACCGAGCCATCAACATCGATTCAAATTGCGTCCTGTGGTGGTAGTGTCCATCTTGGTTCTTGATCCCCCACCTCCTTATATACTTGATGATAGAGCTCATTGTTTGTCACTTGTTCCATGATGAGATAAGAGCATTGGTGCACAAGATCCACCGTAGATCGTGTGGTTCCTTCGAAGACATATTGGCATATGGAAGTCCATAGAATCCAGCAACCCAAACTAAAAACTCTATTCCAAGGATTGTTGCGAAGAGATTTTTTCCCCGGGTTATTTCGAGTGTTCCACTTGAGCCATACCTGCAAATTACCAGAAAAGAAACTAGAAGTATGGTTAGCTAATAACATTTGACTCCAAAAGTTTCTAGCTCTCTCACAGTCTCTTAGTGTATGTAAAATGCTCTCCTCACTTTGACACAGAAAAGGGCATTGACTCGAATTGGATAGACCCCATTGAGCTCTTAGTGAATTTGTGAGTACTCTCCCATGAGATAATTGCCACATGAAAATCTTGACTTTCTCGGGGATCTGCCACTTCCAAATCTGGTTGTAAATGGATTGATCTGCTATTGCCTCTTCCTTCATCAAGAATTTATAAGCAGAGTTAACAGAAAAGGCCCTATCTAGAGCCAGTTTCCACTGAAAGCTATCTTCATGGCCAGGACTTGGGGGTTTCAGCCTTCTTATGATATTTATGACCCACCGAGGTAGATTTCCCAGCCATCTGGAGGTATCCCAATAGGCCAATATCCAGTGACAGTAACATGTTCACTAACCTTTTCAGATATATTGATTCCCCTTGGGTCACCTACATAGGAGATCAGGGGTCTAGCCAGTGGTGCCCATAGGTCTACCCAGAAAGCTGTGTTTCAGCCATTATGAATTTTCTTCCCTAACCCAGAAACAAAACAATCCCAAGCACCTCGGATAGCTTGCCATGTTCTTGACTCTGTCTTTTTCTTATTAACATTTGGCATATTAGCAGTACCGCAACTGTATTTTGCCTTCAATATTTGTACCTATAAAGCATCTTCCTTCATCAATAACCCCCAGCATAGTTTAAGAGTGAAAGCTTGATTTTGTTTCACCAGATTCTTTAGACCCAGGCCACCGGCTTTTTTCTGTTTTGTAACCGTCTCCCAAGATATAAGGTGTAGTTTCCTTATGCTTTCATCTTGTGACCAGAGAAATCGCCTGCTAATTTTTTCGAGCTCCTGAATGGTCCCTTTTGGAAGCATTTGAGACTACATTTTATAGCTTGGTAGAGCTGATAGAACAGATTTGATAAGGACTGACCTCCCTGCCATAGTAAGGTGTCTACATTTCCACAGGGATAGTTTTCTTTTAGTTTTCTGTATCAATTGCTTAAAAGTCTCCTTAGTAACCCTTTTATGAAGTAAGGGTACTCCTAGGTACTTCCCTAAATCAGATGTCAGCCCAATACCAAGACTCTGACTAAGTTCATTTGCATGGTTAATGTGGATATGTTTAGAGCAAAAAATCTTAGACTTTGCCAAGTTTACCATGTGGCCCGACACCTTGCAAAACTTCCCTAAAACCCGTTTGATTTACTCCATCTGGTTCATGCTTGCCTCTGTGAAGAGAATTAGATCATCAGCGAAAAATAGATGTGAGACTGCCGGTCCATTACTTACAAATCTGAGTAGTTTCCATCTCTTAGCTAAGCATTCAGCTCTGATAGTATGGCTTAGTAGCTCCATACACAGCACAAAGATATAAGGGCTCAGGGGGTCACCTTGTCAGATCCCCCTAGAGGGCTTAAAGTTTAGGCTTTCTTCCCCATTCCAGAGTACGGATAGTGAAGCGGTGCTGATACAAGCCATTATAAGATTGATAAGATTCTCTTCAAGGTTGAGGCATTTTAGGGTGTCTCGGATGAAAGACCACTCTAATCTATCATATGCCTTTTCCATGTCAACCTTGACAGCCACATCTCCCTTTCTTCTTCTGCTCTGACGCATGGTGTGAATAGCTTCTTGAGCAATAATAATGTTATCACAACTCGACTTGTCTGCTATGAAGCTGCATTATTCCTGGCTGACTAGCTTTCCCATTACCCCTTTTAGTCTAGTTGCAATCAGCTTAGTGACAATCTTCAGTGTGATGTTACACAAGGCTATCGGTCTTAGATCTTTGAAGGTCATAGGCAAGTCTACTTTCAGAATAAGGACAATTCTGGTTTGGTTAATTTTTTCCACCAGAAGAGGATTTAGAAAGATACTTTGTATTAATTCAACCACCTTGCTCCCAATCAAAGGCCATTGTATCTGAAAAAAGTGTGCCTGCAAGCCGTCTGGTCCTGGAGCCTTGAAAGCTCCCATATTGAAAACCGCTAGCTTGATCTCCTCTGGTTCTGCTATCTTGGATATTTCTCTAATTTCGTCTAAAGTTAGGGAAGGAAAGTTGGCCAGCCATTCCGAAGGGTCCCCTATCTAGTTGTCACTAGTGTATAATTCTTGGAAGAAAGTTGTCGCCATCTATTTTAATCTAGCCGGGTCATCAATCCATTCCCCTAAATCATCTTGCAGGGCAGTAATTTTTTGTTTCTTTCTTTTGATCACTATGCAAGCGTGGAAGGATGATGTATTCTGGTCACCCCATTTGAGCCATTTGCAACGAGATTTTTGGAACCAACTTAATTCTTCCTGACCTGCCAATTTGTGGTACTCTCTCCAAAGCTTCTGTTCAATTTGAAATAGTCAAGTTTTTTCATGATTTCTTCTGCTTTTATCTATCCCTTCCAACCTTCGAATCACTTCTCGCTTCTTCTTAGTGATGTTTCCCACTTGATTATCGCTCCATTCCTTAGATGATGTCTGAAAAACCCCAAGTCCCTCCAGCCAGTTTCTGTTCACCCAAGCTTTTGTCACACAATGTTTGAAACTTTCTTCTAGGCTCTAGGCTGCTTGGTAAGAGAATCTCAAGCCTTTGTTTACAAGTTGGCTGATCTGGGGCTCCGTGGTTTTAATGATGATTCTGTGGTTAGATTTAAATTTCAGGCCATGTTCGACTTTTGTATTTGGATAAGCAGACTCCCAATAGCTATTATGAAAGACCTAATCGATTTTTTCCTTCAGACCTTCTCTCCCCCAAGTAAAGTGGTCACCTTGGGTTTGAGTTTCGATAAGCCCTGCATCCTCAACACATTCCTGAAAATTTTCCATTGAGTTTTCATCCGCTCTTGCCCCTCCTTCCTTATCCCTGGCTAATAGGAAAGCATTAAAGTCACCACAAAGAATCCATGGATTGGTTGTGCTTTCTGCTAAGGTCCGGATAGAGTCCCATAGGGATAGGCGCCCCTTGATTGTTGTTTCTCCATAAATTGCAGTAAGCCTGAATTGTTTTCTGGTGCGCCAATCTAAGACCTGACAGTGTAGGAGTTGAGTGTTGGAAGTGATGCAAGTTATTTCAAAATTTACATCGTTCCAGAGCATCCAAATACCACCCGTAAATCCATTTGCTTCAATTCTAAGCCATCTTCCAAAACCCAATTTGTGCACCACTTTATCGGCTCTATTTCCACTAATACGAGGTTCCATGAGGTAAAGGATTTCAATCCCGTATTTAGAAACAATGTCTTTAACTACAATTGGGAAGGCACGGCTTCCGGCCCCCCTGCAGTTCCATGTTGCCATTATCATAATTATAAAATAAAATCAGAGAGAGAGGAAAAGTCTTACTGACGTTGCATGCCAGGAGTCTCGGCAACACCAGTATCATCTTGGGTTTCGGCCACTACTGACTCTTGCTCATCCATAGTGTCTTCGCCATCATCAACATTTGATCGTAGAGGATCTGGGGGCTTTGGTTGGTATATGACCAAGCTATTTGACGTCTTTATGCTGCTGATATCCCCGTATTGTTGTGCGAAGTCTGGTTTTTCTGAGGCCCGAATAGTTTTCACCTCATGCTTATTACATAATTCTTGGTCCTTTGCCCTTTGCAAGTCAATGTTGTCCAGGTGTCCTTGGATCACCACGTGGGTCCTTAAGTTTTTACTTTTGGCTTTCCCACCTTTGGGCTCCTGGCTGATAGTAACAGCCCGCTCCCTTTCATTTCCTTACCCAGAAGTTTTGGACGGTCCAGCGTTGAAGTTTGGCCCAATACCCGGTTGTTGGTTCTCTTTTCCTTTAGGCCTAGAGTTGACCTTTATTTTAGCCTTTTCCTTCGTCCCTATTCTTCTTCTCACTTCATACGTTTTGTTAGATGGTGCAGCCAGAGCTTTCCTCTTTTCTACTACCACCAAAGCTTTTCCATCTCTGTCAGGGTCGGTGGGACTTGATTTGTGATCAGTTCCTTGCCCTATACCCTCTACTTCTTCATCCTGCATCTCACCAAACACAGCGAATCTGGTGCTCTGTCCAAAAGATGGGATTCTTCTGGTACGATTTTCCGTCCTTCCCGCCGCATTTTGCAGTCCCTTCTGATTTGCCTATCTCAATAGTCGTGCTTTGTTTGAACGGGAGACTATCATCCATTCACCGAATTTCTCCCTACCGGCTGTTTCTGGGTTTTCCGGTTTATATGTTTGTTGTGGTGTGGGTTGAGACGGAGAGGGGTTCCTTTCAGAGGGGTTGGCCGAACTACCTTTCCAAGGGCATGCTTCACGCTTATGTCTGAATCCCAAACCTTCGTATTCCACGTTAAAAACTGAATCGGCAAAAATGATTTTTGGGACCAGTTGCTTTTGCAAGTTTAATTCCACACAAATCCTTGCAAATCTGCCTCGCTCAACTCTGGCATTTCTGGTGCTGAAATCTTCGAGGGTCTTAAGATCCACTTTCAGAGTTCTTCCTATCCTGTCCCCCAATCTTGATATAAAATGGTGATTATAGCAATGCATTGGAATGTCTGGAATTCTAACCCATGTTGCCACTCGCCCTAGCGGGTTCTGGCAAGGATTAAAGTAAGGGTTCCATCGTTGCACTAATATGCAATGTTGACTGACGATCCACGGCCCCTCACATAAGACTTTCCTGTAATGGTTTTTCCACTGTTTTGTATCTATAAAACAGGCCAGGAAATAGTTGTTTGGCAGGTCGATCAGTTCAAAACTTGAGAATCCCCACGCCTTCCTGAAGAAATCTTTCAACCAGTATAGATTAAATCTCTTGCCTAGAATAGTCAGAATCAGAGAATGATTCCACGGTTCACACCACTCATTGAACTCATCTTGTGTGGCTGGCACAACTAGGTAGATTTCCATGAGTTTCTTAACTTCCTCTGAGGGCTCTGGCATTTTCCAGTAAAAGTCATCATCTCCTTTAAGAAGGTCATCTTCCTCCATTACACTAGACCAATTTGCAACTCCATTGAAACCCATTAGAGATTCCCGATACGACGGAATTTTCTGGGTCATAGTTTCTGAGTTTTCCGGCAATTTCTCTTCCGGTTCTCTTTCCCCTTTGCCCATATCTTTTTGCGTTTCTTGATCGCAATCTTGGTTTTCATCCATCCTATCGTCCATTATGGCTTGTGGGACCTCCTCCACCTTTTTTTTTTCGTTCAATACTTTGATCATCGGCAAGCGGACAGTCCGGTGGGACCTTACGTTGGCCAGATTCAGACATTTACACGTTGGCGCAAATCCCAAGAGAGAGAAAATCCTAACCCACTAAGAGCTCTATTAGACGATTCTTTCATCATTATTAATCTTACCATTAGTACTCTTTCTATCAGAAAAATTTTGGCACCATTTAGTGATAGTTTTCATTGGCCAGATAAAAGATCAAACTAAGCTCAAGACCAAATACCATCTAATTAGATAGATACATATTTAATCTGACTATATATTTACTTAAACACTATCTACTCAAAAATATATATTTAATCTTATTATAAAAAATTTAACCACAATTTATTTTATATGAAATTAATTATATGTCTATATTTTTTAATTAAAAGAAACTCAACATATAAAAATGACTAAGTATAAAATTCTTATCCATCATTTAGCAAAACACACACAAAATTTTTTAAAAAAAATTAATCAAGAGAATGTACCTTAGTCAGAAGAAAAATTAAGTTTCAAGTTGAGATAAAATGTATATAATATTTGCAAGACCGCACATACCACGAACTTCACTAAACAAAAGTGTGGAAGGAGAAAGAAAAATGAAAAAAGCTGGAGAACTTGAGAAGTAATGAGAAGAAAGGTAGATTTGAGTGAGAAATTGCATGCATTATATGCACAATAATGAAATGTACACTACACACTCACATGCCAAAAAAAAATGCTTTCCAAGCGTGAGTTGAGGATACTTCAAATGACTACTCCCTACGCCCCGATACTAATGAGAGTATCTGGGAAAGGAAATTAACCATGTCCATGAGCAGTAGCTTTGCATGTGGTTGAAAGAAAAAAAAAAAGTATGTAGAGTCTAGTCAAAATGAAAAGAAAGAAGCACGTGAAGTGTATAGTGACAGGTGTAAGTAAAAGATAAATATATTTATTTTTTTTATGTGGGTCTCACTAAACTCGTTCTCAGTTTGAACAAGTTCTGTTGTTTTGTGATGTGAGTCCCACTAAATTAGTTCTCTGTATGAATGAGTTCTGTACAAGTTTAAACTTGATCACGGTCTAAATAATTTTTAGGTATAACATGTTCAAAATAAATAAAGAAAAGGGGGAAAATTGCGAGACTTGGGGCATTCACTCACACTCGGTTACGATTTTCCCTCTTTCAGGCTCACGACTCTCCCCTCTCGCCTTCTCTTCTCCCCTCCTCGGTGTCTCACGCTCACTCGGTCCCGGTGTCGGTGTCTCGCGGCCCAGCCAGTCTCTGTCCAACGGTCCTCTTGCGGTTCGACCTCCGACGGTCCCCTTTGCGGTCACTCAGTCTCACTCTTGTCTCTTGTAAGCTTCAAATCTTCCATTTTCCATTTCATTTCATCTTCGACAGTTCGACTTTTATATGTAGAAGAAAAGCTGGAGTTTCAACTATGAAAGATTTGAGATCAATTTGATTAGTTTAATACTTTTATTGGCTGATTTCAGTGAGTTGTAAGTGAGATTCGTCTTGTTTGAATCTGATTATATGTCTCGCCTTTAAGCTGAAAAAGTTTAGTAGTAATGAGAATATGAGATAAAATTTTTGTCTTTAAATTTGAACAGGTTCCAAATCTCCTTGCCTTAAACGGATTCCGCATAACCTGCATAAATTCGCCCATTTAAACCAGCCTATTTAACAAGGGCTTAAACGGTCTGTACACGTCTAAACTTAAGAAATTGTTTCCTTGGGAAAAAGTGAGATCCCTGATGAAACCAGAAATATACCATTTAAATCAAGTATTTCAGCTGAACATGGGAGGAAGCTACATGAACTGATAAGAAACCAATGGTGGAATTTAATAAACTAAACTAAAAGAATCATAATAGGACCCACCGAAAAAAGAAAACACTCACTTGGAGAGAAGAAACACAAATATAACATAAGGTAAGATATAAGAGTAGTGGAGCAATAGCAGAACAACCATATGAGCACGACTGATGGCTAATGTTAAGCTCAATTATCAGCAAATCATAGGAATACTAAGAAAATGATCATATTTAATCCTAATTCAATCCTCCCGTATCAAATATCATCATGTATAACCGAGTGTATAGTAAAAGAAAGCAATAAAATAGTCAGGAGGGAAACCAATCTTGAACGAAATTAACTAATTTTTGCATGTTGCACTGGCATCCTTCGATATGCCGGGAATTGCACTGCACTGAGACTGAGACTGAGACAGAACGCCTAGAAGCAAAAGCCCTAGATGCAGCCCCCTTAGCTAACTTGATTTCTTTTGGATGCCAAACTAAAATTTGTTGCGGGTCATTATCACCCTAAATTTTCCCAGATCGCCATTGAGATCCTAAATTGCCATCACTTTTTTTTAGAATTATAATGAGGTTAAAAAAGAAAAAAGAAAAAAAGAAAATGACATGGATGACACGTTGACCTGCCAACTCAGCATGTTTGGTCAATTAATGGTTAAACTTAACCTAGATAATGGCCAGAGTGACATTGCTACAATTTGGAAACTTCCAAGGCCACATTGAGCACCCAAAAAAAAGAAAAAAATTTTTGGATACCCGGCCGTCCTAATTGAAAACTTTTGAGAAAAATATGTACCTTAACCCAATAATTAATTTTTTGACCTCATTATAACAAACAAACAACAAGCCTTATCCCACTAGGTGGGGTCGGCTACATGAATCACACGACGCCATCGTGCTCTGTCAACAACCCAATCCTTAGATATGTTGTTTGACCTCATTATATATAAACAAAAAAAAAAAGTGTTGGCAGCTTAGGATTTCAATGGCGATTTGGGAAAATTTGCAATGAGAATGACCTACAAAGAATTTTGGTCTGGCACCCAAAAAAAAAATCAAATCAGCTAATGGGGTTGCGTCTAGGGTTTTTGCATCTAGGCGTTCTGTCTCTATCTCTATGCAGTCCAATTCCCGGCATATCAGAGGACGTTGGAGCAACCTACGACAAATAGCTGATTTCGTTCAGGGTTGGTTTCTCTTGACTATTTCATTGCTTTCTTTTGCTGTACACACTGGGCTATGCGTGGTGATATCTGATACTTGAGGATTAAATTAGGATTAACTATAATCGCTTTCTTAGTATTCTTATGATTTGCTAATAATTGAGCTTAACATTAGCTATTTGACGTGTTCATATGGTTGTTATGCTATTGCTCCGCTGTTCTTATATCTTACTCTACTATTTATTGTTATATTTGTGTTTCTTCTCTTCAATTTTCCCGTTATGAGTTCTTTTTTTTTTTTTTTTTTGGGTGAGTCTTATTGTGAGTCTTTAGTTTAACTTATTGAATTCCACCATTTATGCTACGCTGACATTGCCAGTTGCTTCTCTGTTCATGTGGCTTCCTCCCTTGATTCAAATGGTATATTTATGATTTCTTTGATAATATTAACATCAGGGATCTTACTTCTTCCCAAGGAAACAACTTGATCTTTTTTCTTTTTTACATGTTCTTTTGAAGTTTGAAGTTGTGGAGTATTTTGAATATTTAAATATATATAAATTGCCAAACTTTGCAAAGTGTGTTATATACTCAAGCTGTATTATATGCTCATCATCAGTACATTGCAGGTTGAACCATACACAATCTAAAACCCTTTTTGTGGTCTTCTTGGTGAAGTTGATATCGCATAGTTTTCTTACAGTCCAGCTCCAACCTCTCTGAATTCGACTATGGCAACCCCTGCAAGTGTATCTCAGAACCTTAGCCACACTTTTTCTCCCAAACTCTCATTTTTCCCTTTCACCTTCGTCAGGTCGTCAGGTCATTAGATTACCCACTTCTTCGATTGTGGCGAAGCCCCTTACCAGCCACACCCAAGGGCCTGTTCCCCACACTGCTTCGTTGCTCTCACGTGTGAGTGCTTCTCCTGCCCCTAGCCCTTCCCCTATTGCCAATCCCACGACCTTTCATGGCCTCTGCTATGTTGTGGGTGACAATATTGATACCGACCAGATAATTCCTGCTGAGTATTTAACCCTAGTCCCTTCTAAACCTGATGAGTATGAACAGCTTGGATCATATGCTCTTATTGGCCTTCCCGCATCTTACACCACTCGATTTATAGAGCCCAACCAGATGAAAACCAAGTATTCAATTGTCATTGCCGGATCCAACTTTGGTTGTGGCTCGTCTCGCGAGCATGCTCCGGTGGCACTGGGTGCTTCTGGTGTAGCTGCTGTGGTGGCTGAGTCTTATGCACGAATATTTTTTAGAAATTGATGAGACCGTAAGGTTTTGGGGCCGAAAATACACCAGAAGGGGGCGGGAAGGGAGAGAAAGAGAGCCCAACCCATTAGGAGCTAACTTGGATGCAAAAGACAGCCCAACAAGTGAGAGTCTGGATGAGAGAGAGACTGTGGGTAACGGACTCTGACATTTGCAGGGTAGTGGAAGACGTTAAGAGCAGTGACGCTGTGGGGGAAGGTCAAGGATTGCTTTTTTGGAGAGTGGACGTGAGGAGAGGTCCTGGTCTCTCGAATACCAGGCTGTGAGGGCAGTATATCCTTGTTCTGTTCTTATTATTATTATGATACTGTTTGATAGGTTCCCATTGTAATCTCTACATTTTCCCGTTAATATAGAGGTTATACGTTGAATTGATCCTATTTCCTAGCTGTCTTCTTCCAAGCGTTCTATCAGAAATTCAGTGGCCACAGGGGAAGTTTACCCATTGGAGTCGGAGGTGAGAATATGTGAGGAGTGTAAAACAGGAGATGTGGTTACAGTAGAGCTCGGTGAGAGCCGATTGATCAATCATTCGACTGGAAAGGAGTACAAGTTGAAGCCCATTGGCGATGCTGGACCTGTCATCGAGGCTGGTGGGATTTTTGCATATGCAAGACAGACTGGGATGATTCCCTCTCATTCAGCTTGAAGTGGTGGTATTGGGTTCGTCTAAATTTTATCTATTTTTTCTACTGTGGAAATGATGGAAAAAAAATTAATGGGCTGATTTTGGATGTTTGCTTGCCTTTGTGATTGTTTCTAGCAATGGTGCCGGCTCTTTACTTGGATGATTTTATGACGCTCCAGTGACTTCCATAAGCCATATGAATTGTGAAACTCGAAAGATATTAAAATTAGGCCATGTTTGTGTGCTGATGAATTTCTTAAAATTTCTTCTTGTGCCAAAAGAGAATAAAGTTTTATACTGTTCCTCCATGTCTTTTATGTAGGAAATAATTATGATGTTGTGGTTGAAATTATGAAGACTATACTGCAGGAAGCATGATGGAAAAGATTGTTCGAAAGATAAGCTTTCAACATTTTATAGATCTCATTTTTCTATTCACTTCAAGAATCTATATCTATAAATTACTGGTTCCGTGTGTCATGTGCTGGCAGCTATTAGCTTTCTCCCGGGACGGAGAGAGTGCGCATTCAACATAAGAAATGAGCTGTGGCAAAGTCTCCCTAAGATTATGTATTTAGAGAACCAAAACACTATGGTTGGAATATCTGTCTGCTGTATTAAACTGAACAAATAACTAGTATTGCCCCAACTCCAAGCTTTTGTTCATGGCTACCCATTTGAATTGATAGTTTTTGTAGGTAGCTGCTTCTGTTAAATTTGCTGCCTTCTTCATTGGTGGGCAGGTTTCTACTTTGAAATTGGAACTGTAGAGTTTATCTGCTCATTTAATTGTTGGTGTATCAGGCTGTCTATTCAGAAAACTCTTTTTATCACTTCTATTTGCCTAGACTTTTTTAATCAATTCTTTGTTGTTGAGATTTATATAGGTGATCGTGATAGAGCATTTTTAAGTGTGGAAGATATGATTGGTTGTGGCATCTATTAGCTGTAAAGGAGTTTTTACCAATCCATTTGTATGCTTAGTTCAGTTGTCTCAATAGGCCAAGATGAACTGCTGTTATGAATTTAAGTGGTTACTCTCTGCAGGTTCTATTCTTCAATTATTCTGCTCTGCTTTATTTTGATGCTGAGCTGACATTATTGAGCATCTCACTTTTGTGCTGGGGCTTGGAAATTGATTCTCTGAATGGTTATGTGCACTGTAAAGTCATAAAGGTTTTTGTTATGCGTCTGAAACCATTGTGTTGCGTTTGGTATGAGGAAAAGTCCTTTTTAGAAAGGGAATGGAGAAGAAAAGTTAGACTCGTGTGTTTGGTATAAAATGAGAATGAGTAATGGAGAAGGGACTTTCTTGAAAACTGATAGGGGCTTTGTATGGGCAAAGTCCCACATCGGGTAGTATGGGTTGCTTGATGGGGTATTTAAACCAATGGCTCTCCCTTCCTAACAGCTAGCTTTTGGGGATTGGCTCTCCAAAGGTTTGGGTACCTATCAATGGTATCAGAGCCGGTGGTCGACGCATCGGAAAGGGCTACCTGCGGAGGGGCTGACTGGCAAGGGTCGAGTGAAGCGTCGTAGAGTGGAGCCGCCAGGACGTTGGTTTTCCGCGGAGGATATATTGATAGGGACTTTGTATGGGCAAAGTCCCACATCGGGTAGTATGGGTTGCTTGATGGGGTATTTAAACCAATGGCTCTCCCTCCCTAACAGCTAGCTTTTGGGGATTGGCTCTCCAAAGGTTTGGGTACCTATCAAAAACCCTTTCTCATTCTCATTCACCCTTTGTTCCGAACGCATAAGCCTAACTTTTCTTTTCCCATTCCCTTTCTAGAAGGGACTTTTTCATGTACCAAACTTGGCAAGGTATGTGCATGTACTTTGATGCGTGAGTTAGCTTGCTATATGTTGATACTGTGATTTTGGAGGTTCCAATGTCCCTTGCTGCTTGGATAGGATAGAAGGTGTAAATTTACCTATTATCTGATTATATCTTCATACGCTGTGTCTTGGTTTGTGCTGAGCATAATAGAAGCTGGCTGATAAACTAATAGATGTTACAACTGAGATGAATAGATGATTAGTTCTTGTTTGTTTGCTTGATCGTTCAAGAGTTTCTTATGGATAATGAGAAAGAATGAACTCTTGCTTTATTTAGTCTCTCTCTCTCTCTCTCTCTCTCTCTCACACACACACACACACACACATCTCTGTATTTGTAGTTATGCGTGAGTAGTTATTTACTTTTCCTTTATGTTTTTTTTTTTGGCAGCAGTACTTCTAACATGCCGAAGCTCAGCCCTGTGGCCATCCTTCTCCGCCTGCTTTTGAAGTAGGATTCTTGATTTAAGTATTGTCTTCTTTGAGACTTCTCTTCATATTATGTTGACAAAATAAATTCGCTTGACTATTCTCTCCAGGTATTTTTATAGATTTGCCAATAGTACGTTACTGTTTTTAATTTCTTTTTCACCCCTCTATTAATTTTGTAGTTTTATATTTTGTAGCCCTTCATTAGTTCATCAAACATGTTTAAATTTAGGAATCAAATAATCTTAAACATGTTTCTTTTGAAGACAGAATCATCGAGGGTTGGAATGAGTTGGGACAAACCAAACGAACTTCATCTAATAAACAGGCGTGGGAATTTTCAAGCAACATATTTGCAACGTTGCCATTTAACAATCAATATTTGATTAACTAATAGATTAGATTGAGATGCCTTTTTTCAATCCAACGCTGAATATTAGAAAAAGTAATATTACACTTTTTAAAAAAAAAAAAAAAAAGTGCTACATTGCTCCATAATTTCGTTAAAAAAACTGATAATTTCTCTGAGAAGAAGTTCAAAGTATCAACATCAAAAGCTGGACGAGAAGTAATAAATAATACTACTGGCACTACTTAAAGAGCTACTTAATTAGATTTGAATAAATAAAAAAAATTAGTTATTTATAATAAATATGGGTTAATTTGTTTAAAGTAATATTTTTTTTTCAGAAAATTTTTATTGCTCCATAATTTTGTTAAAGAACTGATCATTTTATTGCTCCAAAAAATTCGTCCATTTGAACCAGCCTGTTTAACAACGGGCTTAAACGGTCTGTACGCGTCTAAACTTAAGAAATTGTTTTCTTGGGAAAAAGTAAGATCCCTGATGAAACCAGAAATATACCATTTAAACCAAGTATTTCAGCTGAACATGGGAGGAAGCTACATGAACTGATAAGAAACCAATGGTGGAATTTAATAAACTAAACTAAAAGAATCATAATAGGACCCACCGAAAAAAGAAAACACTCACTTGGAGAGAAGAAACACAAATATAACATAAGGTAAGATATAAGAATAGTGGAGCAATAGCAGAACAACCATATGAGCACGACTGATGGCTAATGTTAAGCTCAATTATCAGCAAATCATAGGAATACTAAGAAAATGATCATATTTAATCCTAATTCAATCCTCCCGTATCAAATATCATCATGTATAACCGAGTGTATAGTAAAAGAAAGCAATAAAATAGTCAGGAGGGAAACCAATCTTGAACGAAATTAACTAATTTTTGCATGTTGCACTGGCATCCTTCGGTATGTCGCGAATTGCACTGCACTAAGACTGAGACAGAACGCCTAGAAGCATAAACCCTAGACACAGCCCCCTTAGGTGACTTGATTTCTTTTGGATGCCAAACTAAAATTTGTTGCGGGTCATTATCACCCTAAATTTTCCCAGATCGCCATTGAGATCCTAAATTGCCATCACTTTTTTTTAGAATTATAATGAGGTTAAAAAAGAAAAAAGAAAAAAAGAAAATGACATGAATGACACGTTGACCTGCCAACTCAGCATGTTTGGTCAATTAATAGTTAAACTTAACCTTGATAATGGCCAGAGTGACATTGCTACAATTTGGAAACTTCCAAGGCCATATTGAGCCCCCAAAAAAAAGAAAAAAAAATTCTAGATACCCGGCCGTCCTAATTGAAAACTTTTGAGAAAAATATGTACCTTAACCCAATAATTATTTTTTTGACCTCATTATATATAAACAAAAAAAAAGTGTTGGCAGCTTAGGATTTCAATGGCGATTTGGGAAAATTTGCAGTGAGAATGACCTACAAAGAATTTTGGTCTGGCACCCAAAAAAAATCAAATCAGCTAATGGGGTTGCGTCTAGGGTTTTTGCATCTAGGCGTTCTGTCTCTATCTCCATGCAGTCCAATTCCCGGCATATCAGAGGACGTTGGAGCAACCTACGACAAGTAGCTGATTTCGTTCAGGGTTGGTTTCTCTTGACTATTTCATTGCTTTCTTTTGCTGTACACACTGGGTTATGCGTGGTGATATCTGATACTTGAGGATTAAATTAGGATTAACTATAATCGCTTTCTTAGTATTCTTATGATTTGCTAATAATTGAGCTTAACATTAGCTATTTGACGTGTTCATATGGTTGTTATGCTATTGCTCCGCTGTTCTTATATCTTACTCTACTATTTATTGTTATATTTGTGTTTCTTCTCTTCAATTTTCCTGTTATGAGTTTTTTTTTTTTTGGGGTGAGTCTTATTGTGAGTCTTTAGTTTAACTTATTGAATTCCACCATTCATGCTTTGCTGACATTGCCGGTTGCTTCTCTGTTCATGTGGCTTCCTCGCATCTGCAGTTAAGGTTGAGCAACAAACCCATTACCCGTCAGCCCGCTCGTGGCCCATGAAATTTTTACTTGTTTAAGCCCGTCCAATTAGCCCAAATAAGATATTATAAACGGGCGGGTTTAAATGGGTAGAGTAGCCCATTAAACGGGTTGGGCTATGGGCAAGGTATTGGGCTGCCCATACCCGCCCGTTTAAGTTTTAATTTTTTTATAAATATTTTTATTCTTCATTTAATTGATGATATTGTTTCTCATTCATCTTTTATCAAACTTTTATGCTTGTCTAAACTTTTATTTTATCCTTTAAGTAGAAATTGGAACTTTGAAAGTTTATGAGACTTTTTATGATTAGTGACTACTCTTATGATTTTATCAAACTTTGATTGTTTGTGACTCTAAGTGATGTTGTGTGATTGAATATGGTTGATATTATGTGATATTATTTTATATTTGATTTGCTATTTGGTATGTAAAATTTATTGACAGCTTCATAAGATTACATATACAAAATAACTATGCTAAGAAAATTACAAAAAAATAAAAAAAATAAATGGGTTACCCCATAACCCGGTCAGCCTAAACGGGCTGTCCCGTAACCCATTTAATACGGGCTAAATGGGTTGCTACCGGGTTATGGGTTAGCTCATACCCGTTTATTCATAAATGGGCAGGCTATGGGCTAACCTTCGGGCTAGCCCACCCCGCCCATTGCTCAGCCCTATCTGCAGCTGAAATACTTGATTTAAATGGTACATTTCTGATTTCTTTGATAATATTAACATCAGGGATCTTACTTCTTCCCAAGGAAACAACTAGATTTTTTATTTTTTATTTTTACATGTTCTTTTGAAATTTGAAGTTGTGGAGTATTTTGAATATTGGGATAATTAATCTCCAGGTCCTTATAGTTTCATCTAATTTTTAATTAGGTCCTTATAAAATTTTTTCTTTTTATCAGATCCTTTTATATTCGTGTGTTTTTAATTAGGTCCTTCTATTTTTTTTTTTATCAGGTCCTTATAGTTTCACTTATTTTTTAATTAGGTGCTTTGTAGTTTTTGAAAAATTATTTATTAACTTTATTCTTTAAAATTAATTTCATTTTTAAATTAATAATTATATAATTGGACAAAATAATTAATATAATGATTTAGTAATTAATAAATAATCAGAATAATAATTATACTTAAATATAAATTATTTCTAATCATATTTTAATTTTAGAAAAATTTATTATTATAATTTGAATTTTATAATTATAAAAATTTGAATTGAAAATAAATAATATATTTGTTTAACTAAAAATTTAAAGGAATATTAACATAAGATTGTTACAATAATTTATTATTTTTAAAATGTTATTATTTGTAAAATAAAGAATAAAAACTACAAGGATCTAATTAAAAACAAAGTAAAACAATAAGGACCTGATAAAAAGAAAAAAAAATTATAAGGACTTGATTAAAAATATATGAAAGTATAAGGACCTAAAAAAAAAAATTATAGGGATCTGATTAAAAACCAGTTGAAACTATAAGAACTTATATATGAATTATCCCTAATTTGAATTTTATCATTATAAAAATTCAAATTGAAAATAAATAATATATTTGTTTAACTAAAAATTTAAAGGAATATTAACATAAGATTGTTACAATAATTTATTATTTTTAAAATGTTATTATTTGTAAAATAAAGAATAAAAACTACAAGGAT
This sequence comes from Neltuma alba, assembly GCF_004799145.2. Taxonomy (NCBI): domain Eukaryota; kingdom Viridiplantae; phylum Streptophyta; class Magnoliopsida; order Fabales; family Fabaceae; genus Neltuma; species Neltuma alba. The sequence goes on along the minus strand of NW_021632311.1, from coordinate 5,360 downwards.
CTAATTAAAAACAAAGTAAAACAATAAGAACCTGATAAAAAGAAAAAAATTATAAAGATTTGATTAAAAATATATGAAAGTATAAGAACCTGATAAAAAAAAATTTATAGAGAGCTAATTAAAAACCAGTTGAAACTATAAGCATTTATATATGAATTATCCCTATAATATATATAAATTGCCAAACTTTGCAAAGTGTGTTACATACTCAAGTCGTGTTATATACTCATCATCAATACATTGCAGGTTGAGCCAAACACAATCTAAAACCCTTTTTGTGGTCTTCTTGGTGAAGTTGATATCGCATAGTTTTCTTACAGTCCAGCTCCAACCTCTCTGAATTCGACTATGGCAACCTCTGCAAGTGTATCTCAGAACCTTAGCCACACTTTTTCTCCCAAACTCTCATTTTCCCTTTCACCTTCGTCAGGTTGGCAGGTCATTAGATTACCCACTTCTTCGATTGTAGCGAAGCCCCTTACCAGCCACACCCAAGGGCTTGCTCCCCACACTGCTTCGTTGCTCTCACGTGTGAGTGCGTCTCCTGCCCCTAGCCCTTCCCCTACTGCCAATTCCACAACCTTTCATGGCCTCTGCTATGTTGTCGGTGACAATATTGATACTGACCAGATAATTCCTGCTGAGTATTTAACCCTAGTCCCTTCTAAACCTGATGAGTATGAACAGCTTGGATCATATGCTCTTATTGGCCTTCCCGCATCTTACACCACTCGATTTATAGAGCCCAACCAGATGAAAACCAAGTATTCAATTGTCATTGCCGGATCCAACTTTGGTTGTGGCTCGTCTCGCGAGCATGCTCCGGTGGCACTGGGTGCTTCTGGTGTAGCTGCTGTGGTGGCTGAGTCTTATGCACGAATATTTTTTAGAAATTCAGTGGCCACAGGGGAAGTTTACCCATTGGAGTCGGAGGTGAGAATATGTGAGGAGTGTAAAACAGGAGATGTGGTTACAGTAGAGCTCGGTGAGAGCCGATTGATCAATCATTCGACTGGAAAGGAGTACAAGTTGAAGCCCATTGGCGATGCTGGACCTGTCATCGAGGCTGGTGGGATTTTTGCATATGCAAGACAGACTGGGATGATTCCCTCTCATTCAGCTTGAAGTGGTGGTATTGGGTTCGTCTAAATTTTATCTAGTTTTTCTACTGTGGAAATGATGGGAAAAAAAATTAATGGGCTGATTTTGGATGTTTGTTTGCATTTGTGATTGTTTCTAGCAATGGTGCCGGCTCTTTACTTGGATGATTTTATGACGCTTCAGTGACTTACATAAGCCATATGAATTGTGAAACTCGAAAGATATCAAAATTAGGCCATGTTTTTGTGCTGATGAATTTCTTAAAATTTCTTCATGTGCCAAAAGAGAACAAAGTTTTATACTGTTCCTCCATGTCTTTTATGTAGGAAATAATGATGATTTTGTGCTTGAAATTATGAAGACTATACTGAGGAAGCATGATGGAAAAGATTGTTCGCAAGATAGGCTTTCAACATTTTATAGATCTCATTTTTCTATTCACTTCAAGAATCTATATCTATAAATTACTGGTTCCGTGTGTCATGTGCTGGCAGCTATTAGCTTTCTCCCGGGACGGAGAGAGTGCGCACTCAACATAAGAAATGAGCTGTGGCAAAGTCTCCCTAAGATTATGTATTTAGAGAACCAAAACACTATGGTTGGAATATCTGTCTGCTGTATTAAACTGAACAAATAACTAGTATTGCCCCAACTCCAAGCTTTTGTTCATGGCTACCCATTTGAATTGATAGTTTTTGTAGGTAGCTGCTTCTGTTAAATTTGCTGCCTTCTTCATTGGTGGGCAGGTTTCTACTTTGAAATTGGAACTGTAGAGTTTATCTGCTCATTTAATTGTTGGTGTATCAGGCTGTCTATTCAGAAAACTCTTTTTATCACTTCTATTTGCCTAGACTTTTTTAATCAATTCTTTGTTGTTGAGATTTATATAGGTGATCGTGATAGAGCATTTTTAAGTATGGAAGATATGATTGGTTGTGGCATCTATTAGCTGTAAAGGAGTTTTTACCAATCCATTTGTATGCTTAGTTCAGTTGTCTCAATAGGCCAAGATGAACTGCTGTTATGAATTTAAGTGGTTACTCTCTGCAGGTTCTATTTTTCAATTATTCTGCTCTGCTTTATTTTGATGCTGAGCTAACATTATTGAGCATCTCACTTTTGTGCTGGGGCTTGGAAATTGATTCTCTGAATGGTTATGTGCACTGTAAAGTCATAAAGGTTTTTGTTATGCGTCTGAAACCATTGTGTTACGTTTGGTATGAGGAAAAGTCCTTTTTAGAAAGGGAATGGAGAAGAAAAGTTAGACTCGTGTGTTTGGTATAAAATGAGAATGAGTAATGGAGAAGGGACTTCCTTGAAGACCCTTTCTCATTCTCATTCACCCTTTGTTCCGAACACATAAGCCTAACTTTTCTTTTCCCATTCCCTTTCTAGAAGGGACTTTTTCATGTACCAAACTTGGCAAGGTATGTGCATGTACTTTGATGCGTGAGTTAGCTTGCTATGTGTTGGTCCTGTAATTTTGGAGGTTCCAATGTCCCTTGCTGCTTGGATAGGATACAACAACAACAACAATAAGCCTTATCCCACTAGGTGGGGTCGGCTACATGAATCACACAACGCCATTGTGCTTTGTCAACAACTCAGTCCTTAGATATGTTGTTGACTAGGAGGTCTTGTTCAATGATCTCATTAAGCGTTCTTCTTGGTCTTTCTCTGTTCCTTTTTATGGGACTCCATCTTGTCTGATCCACCCTCCTCACCGGGGCCTCCAATGACCTTCTCTACACATTTCCAAACTATCTTAAGTAATTTTCAACCATTTTCTCTTGGATAGGTGCCACACCGACTCTTGCTCTGATATTTTCATTTCGAATCCTACCTTTTCTTGTATGACCACACATCCATCTCAACATCCTCATTTTTGCTACCCCAACTTTGTGCTCTTGTTTTTCCTTTATTGCCCAACATTCACTACCATACAACATAGCCGGTGTTATATGGTAGTGAATGTTGGGCATATAGAAGGTGTAAATTTACCTATTATCTGGTTATATCTTCATACGCTGTGTCTTGGTTTGTGCTGAGCATAATAGAAGCTGGCTGATAAACTAACAGATGTTACAACTGAGATGATTAGCTCTTGTTTGTTTGCTTGATGTTAAGAGTTTCTTATTGATAATGAGAAAGAATGAACTCTTGCTTTATTTACTCTCTCTCTCTCTCTCACACACACACACACACACATCTCTGTATTTGTAGTTATGCGTGTGAGTAGTTATTTACTTTTCTTTTATGTTTTTTTTTTTTTGGCAGCAATACTTCTAACATGCCGAAGCTCAGCCCTGTGGCCATCCTTCTCCGCCTCCTTTTGAAGTAGGATTCTTGATTTAAGTATTGTCTTCTTTGAGACTTATCTTCATATTATGTTGACAAAATAAATTCGCTTGACTATTCTCTCCAGGTGTTTTTATGGATTTGCCAATAGTACGTTACTGTTTTTAGTTTCTTTTTTCACCCCTCTATTAATTTTGTAGTTTTATATTTTGTAGCCCTTCATTAGTTCATCAAACATGTTTAAATTTAGGAATTAAATAATCTTAAACATGTTTCTTTTGAAGACAGAATCATCGAGGGTTGGAATGAGTTGGGACAAACCAAACGAACTTCATCTAATAAATATGCGTGGGGATTTCCAAGCAACATATTTGCAACGTTGCCATTCAACAATCAATATTTGACTAACTATGAGATTAGATTGAGATGCCTTTTTTAAGCCAACGCCGAGTATTAGAAAAAGTAATATTACACTGATTTTTTTTATAAAAATGCTACATTGCTCCATAATTTCGTTTAAAAAACTGATAATCTCTCTGAGAAGAAGTTCAAAGTATCAACATCAAAAGTTAGATGAGAAGTAATAAATAATACTACTAGCACTACTTAATATAAGAGCTACTTAATTAGATTTGAATAAATAAATAAAAATTAGTTATTTGTCATGAATGTGGGTTAATTTTTTTTAAAGCAATATTACTTTTTTTTTAAAAGAAAAATGTCATATTGCTCCATGATTTTGTTAAAGAACTGATCATTTCTCAAAAAATAAGTTAAAAGTATCAATATCAAAAGCTAGGCAAGAAGAAATAAACAACACCATTTTCATTACTTAATATAATAGCTATCAAACTAAATTTGGATAGGTTCAAAAAGTTCATTATTTTTAATAAATGAGTTAATTTTTTCAAAGTAATATTATGCTGAATTTTTTTTTAAAAAATTGCTATATTGCCCCATAATTTTGTTAAAGAACTCATTTTCTTAAAAATATTCTTAGGAATTGATAAAATTGTTATGAAATCTGATTTAATAGTTAGTAATTTTAAACTCATTTTTCATCAAATTAATTGTATTTTGCTTCAAAATTTAATCTCTAACTAGTGTTTAGGAACTTTATACTGATTAGACCATTTCGGCCGGATGTGCATATTTGGGATCCATTTTGTATATTTCTTTTTTAAAATTCTATTCAAACATACCCAGTTATATTACTTGATATTAATATATTTCTTAGAGAACAGATACCAATATCCAAATACAAACGAAGAAAGCAAACTCAAAATCAACAAACAAAACCTGGGAAAATTTAAAAATTAATATTAATATTAATTTATATTAACACTGATATTGAATTCTTTGTGGACATCTTTTGAAAAAAAAAACTTATTCTAAATTATAAAGGTTTTCCTTTAAAAAATTATCGCGCTTGCAGCTCAAGATCTCAATGGCCGTCTGGGAAAATTTAACAGGGATAACAGCACGCAACGTGTTTTGGTTTGACACCCAAAGGAAATCAGGTCAACTGGCGGGAGTCCGTCTAGGGTTTTCGCTTCTCGGTCTCCGTTTCTGTACCGTGCAATTCCCGACATACCAGAGGACGCCGGAGCAACCTGCAACAAGTACTGGATTTCATTTAGGGTTGCCTCTCCTCTCAATTATTTCTTCTCTTTCTTTTGCTGTAGGGGCTGCGTCCCTTCGCGCCTGCTACTGCTGCATCCCAACTCCTGCTGCGGACTTTGTTTTGGGGTCGGCATGCGCGCGTTTTATGCTCGATGATCTTCGCCAGGTGCAGTCAGATTTTGCATCGGCCAAGAAGCTCATACGATCGCTCAAGTGGTCCCTGGTGTGGATGTCAATATCCTGTGCTGTGAGAATTTTGGGTCGAACCCAAGAAGCTTGTTGGGAGGCCGCTCAAATTCCTCAATTTAGTGGCTTATGAGTCTCGGGTTTCTAGTGAG